>NC_069126.1:49995946-50117870 GCF_026914265.1 Mya arenaria | reverse complement strand
CAATGTTACTGAATGGACAAGAAAACGCCAAAATTATAAGCGTTTTCCAATCTATTAAAGCTGCACTTTCACACATTGACCGATTGCAAAATATATTTATCTTCAAATGTGCCATTTGTGGAACTATTCAATATATTCCTTTCTTGTCTAACATGACCGACTACTACAGTGACGAGGATGTGACGTTCCGGTACGCACAGGCCGATGTATTTGACGATAATTCAAATTGCAACGAAAATCAACTGGGACGACGACCAAACTCGAGCCGTTTAGTAATGACGGACATTGATGGTGCTTTATAAAAAGGCTTGAATTTTCTAAAGAAACTAAATAAATGTTACAAATATATAATCGTTTCACATCCTTTAAAGCTGCACTCTTACACTTGACCGAAGGAATTTCTCTTTTATTGAAATGTGTATTTTGTGCAAACTTTCGATATTGTGGACCGAAGAATTGCTTTTAAAAGGCTTGAATTATCTATAGAAACTTGAATGGACAATAAAACGCCAATAATATAAGCTTTTTACGATCTTTAAAGCTGCACTCTCACACATTGACCGATTGCAAATATTATTTATCTTGACATGTGCCATTTGAGGAACCTTTCGATAAAATCCTTTCTTATCTAACATGGGCGACTACTACAGTGACGAGGATGTGACGTTTCAGTTGGCGTAGGACGACGTAATTGACGAGAATTCGAATTGAAACGCAAATCAACGGGGAAGACGTCCAAACGCTGATGATGGACATTGCGTGTGCTCTCCCATTGTGGCTTCCCAGACCCTGAATGGCTTGGACGATTTTGTAGGTAGCCGACCTATTACCCACCAAAAACCATAATATATTGACAGTTAATAAATGTTCAAAGAAAAGCACATAATTCAAATCAAACTTATGTCAATGTTACTGAATAGACAAGAAATGCCAAATATATAATCGTTTTACAACCTTTAAAGCTGCACTCTCATACTTGGCCGAAGGAATTTCTCTTTTCTTAAAATGTGCCATTTGTGGAACCTTTAAATATAAAACTCTGTTTTATAACATGACCGACTACTACAGTAACGAGGATGTGACGTTCCGGTTGACGCAGGACGACGTAATTTACAAGAATTTAAATTGCAACGCAAATCAATGGGGACAACTACTAAACTCGGGTCGTTTAATGATGACGGATATTGATGATGCTTTCAAAAAGTTTCAATTATCTAAAGAAATTAAAAAAAAAGTTACTGAATAGACAAGAAATCCCAAATATGTAATTTAACCATCAAAAACCAATATATATTGAAAGTAATTAAATGCACAAAGCTTTATAATATCATTCTTTCCTTCGCAATGTTACTGAATGGACAAGAAAACGCCAAAATTATAAGCTGCACTCTTCACATATTGACCGATTGCAAAATATATTTATCTTCAAATGTGCCATTTGTGGAACTTTTCGATATATTACTTTCTTGTCTAACATGACGAGGATGTGACGTTCCGGTTCGAACAGGACGATGTATTTGACGATAATTCAAATTGCAACGAAATCAACGGGGACGACGACCAAACTCGAGCCGTTTAGTAATGACGGACATTGATGGTGCTTTATAAAAAGGCTTGAATTTTCTAAAGAAACTAAATAAATGTTACAAATATATAATCGTTTCACATCCTTTAAAGCTGCACTCTCACATTTGACCGAATGAATTTCTCTTTTATTGAAATGTGTCTTTTGTGCAAACTTTCGATATTGTGGACCGAAGAATTGCTTTTAAAAGGCTTGAATTATCTATAGAAACTTGAATGGACAATAAAACGCCAATAATATAAGCTTTTTACGATCTTTAAAGCTGCACTCTCACACATTGACCGATTGCAAAAATTATTTATCTTGACATGTGCCATTTGAGGAACCTTTCGATAAAATCCTTTCTTATCTAACATGGGCGACTACTACAGTGACGAGGATGTGACGTTTCAGTTGGCGTAGGACGACGTAATTGACGAGAATTCGAATTGAAACGCAAATCAACGGGGAAGACGTCCAAACGCTGATGATGGACATTGCGTGTACTCTCCGATTGTGGTTTCCCAGACTCTGAATTGCTTGAACGAATTCGTAGGTAGCCGACCTATTAGCCACCAAAAACCAATATATATTGACAGTTAATAAATGTTCAAAGAAAAGCACATAATTCAAATCAAACTTATGTCAATGTTACTGAATAGACAAGAAATGCAAAATATATAATCATTTTACATTCTTTAAAGCTGCACTCTCATACTTGGCCGAAGGAATTTCTCTTTTCTTAAAATGTGCCATTTGTGGAACTTTTCGATTTTTTTAATTTCTTTAGATAATTGAAACTTTTTGAAAGCATCATCAATATCCGTCATCATTAAACGACCCGAGTTTAGTAGTTGTCCCCATTGATTTGCGTTGCAATTTAAATTCTTGTAAATTACGTCGTCCTGCGTCAACCGGAACGTCACATCCTCGTTACTGTAGTAGTCGGTCATGTTATAAAACAGAGTTTTATATTTAAAGGTTCCACAAATGGCACATTTTAACAAAAGAGAAATTCCTTCGGCCAAGTATGAGAGTGCAGCTTTAAAGGTTGTAAAACGATTATATATTTGGCATTTCTTGTCTATTCAGTAACATTGACATAAGTTTGATTTGAATTATGTGCTTTTCTTTGAACATTTATTAACTGTCATTATTTATGGTTTTTGGTGGGTAATAGGTCGGCTACCTACAAAATCGTCCAAGCCATTCAGGGTCTGGGAAGCCACAATGGGAGAGCACACGCAATGTCCATCATCAGCGTTTGGACGTCTTCCCCGTTGATTTGCGTTTCAATTCGAATTCTCGTCAATTACGTCGTCCTACGCCAACTGAAACGTCACATCCTCGTCACTGTAGTAGTCGCCCAAGTTAGATAAGAAAGGATTTTATCGAAAGGTTCCTCAAATGGCACATGTCAAGATAAATAATATTTGCAATCGGTCAATGTGTGAGAGTGCAGCTTTAAAGATCGTAAAAAGCTTATATTATTGGCGTTTTATTGTCCATTCAAGTTTCTATAGATAATTCAAGCCTTTTAAAAGCAATTCTTCGGTCCACAATATCGAAAGTTTGCACAAAATACACATTTCAATAAAAGAGAAATTCCTTCGGTCAAGTGTAAGAGTGCAGCTTTAAAGGATGTGAAACGATTATATATTTGTAACATTTATTTAGTTTCTTTAGAAAATTCAAGCCTTTTTATAAAGCACCATCAATGTCCGTCATTACTAAACGGCTCGAGTTTGGTCGTCGTCCCAGTTGATTTTCGTTGCAATTTGAATTATCGTCAAATACATCGGCCTGTGCGTACCGGAACGTCACATCCTCGTCACTGTAGTAGTCGGTCATGTTAGACAAGAAAGGAATATATTGAAAAGTTCCACAAATGGCACATTTGAAGATAAATATATTTTGCAATCGGTCAATGTGTGAGAGTGCAGATTGGAAAACGCTTATAATTTTGGCGTTTTCTTGTCCATTCAGTAACATTGCGAAGGAAAGAATGATATTATAAAGCTTTGTGCATTTAATTACTTTCAATATATATTGGTTTTTGATGGTTAAATTACATATTTGGGATTTCTTGTCTATTCAGTAACTTTTTTTTTTTAAATTTCTTTAGATAATTAAAACTTTTTGAAAGCATCATCTATATTCGTCATCATTAAACGACCCGAGTTTAGTAGTTGTCCCCATTGATTTGCGTTGCAATTTGAATTCTTGTAAACTACGTCGTCCTGCATCAACCGGAACGTCACATCCTCGTTACTGTAGTAGTCGGTCATGTTATAAAACAGAGTTTTATATTTAAAGGTTCCACAAATGGCACAGTCTTGTCAAGAAAAGAGGAATTCCTTCGGCCAAGTATGAGAGTGCAGCTTTAAAGGTTGTAAAATGATTATATATTTGGCATTTCTTGTCATTCAGTAACATTGACATAAGTTTGATTTGAATTATGTGCTTTTCTTTGAACATTTATTAACTGTCAATATATATTGGTGTTTGGTGGCTAATAGGTCGGCTACCTACGAATTCGTACAAGCCATTCAGGGTCTGGAAAACCATAATGGGAGAGTACACGCAATGTCCATCATCAGCGTTTGGACGTCTTTCCCGTTGATTTGCGTTTCAATTCGAATTCTCGTCAATTACGTCGTCCTACGCCAACTGAAACGTCACATCCTCGTCACTGTAGTAGTCGCCCATGTTAGATAAGAAAGGATTTTATCGAAAGGTTCCTCAAATGGCACATGTCAAGATAAATAATTTTTGCAATCGGTCAATATGTGAGAGTGCAGCTTTAAAGATCGTAAAAAGCTTATATTATTGGCATTTTATTGTCCATTCAAGTTTCTTTAGATAATTCTAGCCTTTTAAAAGCAATTCTTCGCTCCACAATATCGAAAGTTTGCACAAAAGACACATTTCAATAAAAGAGAAATTCCTTCGGTCAAGTGTGAGAGTGCAGCTTTAAAGGATGTGAAACGATTATATATTTGTAACATTTATTTAGTTTCTTTAGAAAATTCAAGCCTTTTTATAAAACACCATCAATGTCCGTCATTACTAAACGGCTCGAGTTTGGTCGTCGTCCCCGTTGATTTTCGTTTCAATTTGAATTCTTGTCAACTACGTAGTCCTGTGCGAACCGGAACGTCACATCCTCGTGACTGTAGTAATCGGTCAAGTTAGACAAGAAAGGAATATATCTAAAAGTTCTACAAATGGCACATTTGAAGATAAATATATTTTGCAATCGGTCAATGTGTGAGAGTGCAGCTTTATAGATTGGAGAACGCTTATAATTTTGGCGTTTTATTGTCCATTCAGTAACATTGACATCAGTTTGATTTGAATTATGTGCTTTTCTTTGAACATTTATTAACTGTCAATATATATTGGTTTTTGGTGGCTAATAGGTCGGCTACCTACAAAATCGTCCAAGCCATTCAGGGTCTGGGAAGCCACAATGGGAGAGCACACGCAATGTCCATCATCAGCGTTTGGACGTCTTCCCCGTTGATTTGCGTTTCAATTCGAATTCTCGTCAATTACGTCGTCCTACGCCAACTGAAACGTCACATCCTCGTCACTGTAGTAGTCGCCCATGTTAGATAAGAAAGGATTTTATCGAAAGGTTCCTCAAATGGCACATGTCAAGATAAATAATATTTGCAATCGGTCAATGTGTGAGAGTGCAGCTTTAAAGATCGTAAAAAGCTTATATTATTGGCGTTTTATTGTCCATTCAAGTTTCTATAGATAATTCAAGCCTTTTAAAAGCAATTCTTCGCTCCACAATATCGAAAGTTTGCACAAAATACACATTTCAATAAAAGAGAAATTCCTTCGGTCAAGTGTGAGAGTGCAGCTTTAAAGGATGTGAAACGATTATATATTTGTAACATTTATTTAGTTTCTTTAGAAAATTCAAGCCTTTTTATAAAGCACCATCAATGTCCGTCATTACTAAACGGCTCGAGTTTGGTCGTCGTCCCCGTTGATTTTCGTTGCAATTTGAATTATCGTCAAATACATCGGCCTGTGCGAACCGGAACGTCACATCCTCGTCACTGTAGTAGTCGGTCATGTTAGACAAGAAAGAAATATATCGAAAAGTTCCACAAATGGCACATTTGAAGATAAATATATTTTGCAATCGGTCAATGTGTGAGAGTGCAGATTGGAAAACGCTTATAATTTTGGCGTTTTCTTGTCCATTCAGTAACATTGCGAAGGAAAGAATGATATTATAAAGCTTTGTGCATTTAATTACTTTCAATATATATTGGTTTTTGATGGTTAAATTACATATTTGGGATTTCTTGTCTATTCAGTAACTTTTTTTTTTAAATTTCTTTAGATAATTAAAACTTTTTGAAAGCATCATCTATATTCGTCATCATTAAACGACCCGAGTTTAGTAGTTGTCCCCATTGATTTGCGTTGCAATTTGAATTCTTGTAAACTACGTCGTCCTGCATCAACCGGAACGTCACATCCTCGTTACTGTAGTAGTCGGTCATGTTATAAAACAGAGTTTTATATTTAAAGGTTCCACAAATGGCACAGTCTTGTCAAGAAAAGAGGAATTCCTTCGGCCAAGTATGAGAGTGCAGCTTTAAAGGTTGTAAAATGATTATATATTTGGCATTTCTTGTCATTCAGTAACATTGACATAAGTTTGATTTGAATTATGTGCTTTTCTTTGAACATTTATTAACTGTCAATATATATTGGTGTTTGGTGGCTAATAGGTCGGCTACCTACGAATTCGTACAAGCCATTCAGGGTCTGGGAAGCCACAATGGGAGAGCACACGCAATGTCCATCATCAGCGTTTGGACGTCTTTCCCGTTGATTTGCGTTTCAATTCGAATTCTCGTCAATTACGTCGTCCTACGCCAACTGAAACGTCACATCCTCGTCACTGTAGTAGTCGCCCATGTTAGATAAGAAAGGATTTTATCGAAAGGTTCCTCAAATGGCACATGTCAAGATAAATAATTTTTGCAATCGGTCAATATGTGAGAGTGCAGCTTTAAAGATCGTAAAAAGCTTATATTATTGGCATTTTATTGTCCATTCAAGTTTCTTTAGATAATTCTAGCCTTTTAAAAGCAATTCTTCGCTCCACAATATCGAAAGTTTGCACAAAAGACACATTTCAATAAAAGAGAAATTCCTTCGGTCAAGTGTGAGAGTGCAGCTTTAAAGGATGTGAAACGATTATATATTTGTAACATTTATTTAGTTTCTTTAGAAAATTCAAGCCTTTTTATAAAACACCATCAATGTCCGTCATTACTAAACGGCTCGAGTTTGGTCGTCGTCCCCGTTGATTTTCGTTTCAATTTGAATTCTTGTCAACTACGTAGTCCTGTGCGAACCGGAACGTCACATCCTCGTGACTGTAGTAATCGGTCAAGTTAGACAAGAAAGGAATACATCTAAAAGTTCTACAAATGGCACATTTGAAGATAAATATATTTTGCAATCGGTCAATGTGTGAGAGTGCAGCTTTATAGATTGGAGAACGCTTATAATTTTGGCGTTTTATTGTCCATTCAGTAACATTGACATAAGTTTGATTTGAATTATGTGCTTTTCTTTGAACATTTATTAACTGTCAATATATGTGGATGGGAATGGGAATATGATCATTCTGGCCCAAAAATGACATTTTGAGATATTGTAACCTTTATGATGCCAAGTATTTCAAGAACAAAAATCCAAAGTTTCAAGTCAAAATTCACAAAAACTAAAAAAAAATAGTACTTTTCGTAACACGGGTGTAGAAATCGAAATGAACAAAATGTATGGTCTAATGTGTTTATTTAGAATGAAATATCCATGTCAGATAAGTATCATGTCAAGGACTATTTACATGTAACATATAAGTTTTAGCATAGAAACAATAAGCACTCATAGTTTGATTACAAAAGTTAACGAAAAGTTCATAAGTGCATTTGGTTGCTATTGATAATGCCATTTTCACTCATTTTCTAAATGTTTCTCAAAAAATAATGTTTTTCATAAAGTTGTGTTTTAAGTTATTGACATTTTTATGATACCAAGCAATTGCAGAAATAAAATCTGAACTAGTCAGTCAAATATTAAAAAAACAACAATGGATATGGAACATTTCGTAACAGAGAGCTTTAACACAATTTGAACGAAATGTTCGCTAAATCTGTTCTTATTTTGAATGAAGTACACAAGTCAAAATATTAAAATATAAAACTATCTTTACTAGTATCACATTCACTACAAAAGGAAAATAACAAGTATACATTGCTAATGTCCATAATGATAAAGAAACTTACAACAAAGGTCAAAGCAAAATTCAGTTGCTATGGTTACTTATGAAAATGCTATTACCAATCATTTTTGAAAGTCCGCATAATTTTTTTTTATTTATAAGTTATTGACATCTTTATGATACTAAGTATTTACAGAAATTAACTCTAAAGTTTCACGTTAAATTTCACAAAAGTTATAAAACATATGAAACATTATGAAACACAGGGATAAAAAACAATGTGAACAAAACTGTTCTTATTTTAAATATTATATATATGTCAAGATACCTGTTTAAATATATCACTTATCTTTACTAGTGTTACATAAACTTCAACATTAAAATAGCAAGTACACATTACTAATGTCTATAATGACATAGAAATTGGCCACAAAGGTCAAAGCAAAAATCGGTTGCTATGGTTACTAATGAAAATGCTATTTCCAATCATTTTCAAAGTCTGCCACAAATAATGTGTTCTCAATATACAATGCGTTTTAAGTTATTGGCATGTAAATGATACCAAGTATCTTAGGTATAAAAACTAAAGTTTCTAGTCATTTTTGTACAAAGAAATCAAAAGATATGGATCATTCTGTTACACATTGGTAAGCCAGTTTGAAAACAATGTCCACTAAAAATGTTCTTATTTTAAATGCAGTGTCCATGCCGAAATACTAACTTAACTGTCTGTTATAGCTAACACATAAACTCTTTCGGTAAATTAAACACACGTTAAAAGGTTATGATCAACTAAACGTCAATAAATAGTGTTGCAGAGGGTTTATTGCTGAAATTGGCGAGTTTTTTATGTTGACAACAAATAACTAAGTTTTAAGCTCGAAAATACCATGAAAAATCAAGGGGAAAAGAGTGCGCGATTTGATTCTCGCTTTTTCTCGTTATTCACGTTAGCGCCACAATGATCAAAATCGCGTTCCCATCCACATATATTGGTTTTTGGTGGCTAATAGGTCGGCTACCTATTAAATCGTCCAAGCCATTCAGGGTCTGGGAAAACACAATGGGAGAGCACACGCAATGTCCATCATCAGCGTTTGGACGTCTTCCCCGTTGATTTACGTTTCAATTCGAATTCTCGTAAAATTACGTCGTCTTACGCCAACTGGAACGTCACATCCTCGTCACTGTAGTAGTCGCCCATGTTAGATAAGAAAGGATTATATCGAAAGTTTCCTCAAATGGCACATGTCAAGATAAAGAAAAATGCAATCGGTCAATCAATGTGTGAGAGTGCAGCTCTAAAGATCGTAAAAAGCTTATATTTTGGCGTTTTATTGTCCATTCAAGTTTCTTTAAAGCAATTCTTCGTCTGCAATAATTCAATTCCTTGACATTATGAAGAATATATACTGGTTTCGGGCGGTTAATAGGTCGGGCATCTACGAATTGGTCGAAGAACATCTGCTCCTCCGCTTTTGGTCATTGTGCCCGTTGATATGCGTTGCAATTTGAATTCTTGTCAACTATGTCGTCCTGCGCCAACCGGAACGTCACATCCTCGTCACTGTAGTAGTCGGTCATTTTATACAAGACAGTCTTATATCGAAAGGTTCCACAAATGGCACATTTCAATAACAGAGAAATTCCTTCGGTCAAGTGTGAGAGTGCAGCTTTAAAGGATGTGAAACAATTTTTAAAGCACCATCAATGTATGTCATTACTAAACGGCTCGAGTTTGGTCGTCGTCCCCGTTGATTTTCGTTGCAATTCGAATTATCGTCAACTACGACTCCTGCGCCAACCGGAACGTCACATCCTCGTGACTGTAGTAGTCGGTCAAGTTAGAAAAGAAAGGAATATATCGAAAAGTTCCACAAATGGCATATTTGAAGATAAATATATTTTGCAATCGGTCAATGTGTGAAGAGTGCAGCTTTATAGATTGGAAAACGCTTATAATTTTGGCGTTTTCTTGTCCATTCAGTAACATTGCGAAGGAAAGAATGATATTATAAAGCTTTGTGCATTTAATTACTTTCAATATATATTGGTTTTTGATGGTTAAATTACATATTTGAGATTTCTTGTCTATTCAGTAACTTTTTTTTTAATTTCTTTAGATAATTAAAACTTTTTGAAAGCATCATCAATATCCGTCATCATTAAACGACCCGAGTTTAGTAGTTGTCCCCATTGATTTGCGTTGCAATTTAAATTCTTGTAAATTACGTCGTCCTGCGTCAACCGGAACGTCACATCCTCGTTACTGTAGTAGTCGGTCATGTTATAAAACAGAGTTTTATATTTAAAGGTTCCACAAATGGCACATTTTAAGAAAATAGAAATTCCTTCGGCCAAGTATGAGAGTGCAGCTTTAAAGGTTGTAAAACGATTATATATTTGGCATTTCTTGTCTATTCAGTAACATTGACATAAGTTTGATTTGAATTATGTGCTTTTCTTTGAACATTTATTAACTGTCATTATTTATGGTTTTTGGTGGGTAATAGGTCGGCTACCTACAAAATCGTCCAAGCCATTCAGGGTCTGGGAAACCACAATGGGAGAGCACACGCAATGTCCATCATCAGCGTTTGGACGTCTTCCCCGTTGATTTGCGTTTCAATTCGAATTCTCGTCAATTACGTCGTCCTACGCCAACTGAAACGTCACATCCTCGTCACTGTAGTAGTCGCCCATGTTAGATAAGAAAGGATTTTATCGAAAGGTTCCTCAAATGGCACATGTCAAGATAAATAATTTTTGCAATCGGTCAATATGTGAGAGTGCAGCTTTAAAGATCGTAAAAAGCTTATATTATTGGCATTTTATTGTCCATTCAAGTTTCTTTAGATAATTCTAGCCTTTTAAAAGCAATTCTTCGCTCCACAATATCGAAAGTTTGCACAAAAGACACATTTCAATAAAAGAGAAATTCCTTCGGTCAAGTGTGAGAGTGCAGCTTTAAAGGATGTGAAACGATTATATATTTGTAACATTTATTTAGTTTCTTTAGAAAATTCAAGCCTTTTTATAAAACACCATCAATGTCCGTCATTACTAAACGGCTCGAGTTTGGTCGTCGTCCCCGTTGATTTTCGTTTCAATTTGAATTCTTGTCAACTACGTAGTCCTGTGCGAACCGGAACGTCACATCCTCGTGACTGTAGTAATCGGTCAAGTTAGACAAGAAAGGAATATATCTAAAAGTTCTACAAATGGCACATTTGAAGATAAATATATTTTGCAATCGGTCAATGTGTGAGAGTGCAGCTTTATAGATTGGAGAACGCTTATAATTTTGGCGTTTTATTGTCCATTCAGTAACATTGACATAAGTTTGATTTGAATTATGTGCTTTTCTTTGAACATTTATTAACTGTCAATATATATTGGTTTTTGGTGGCTAATAGGTCGGCTACCTACAAAATCGTCCAAGCCATTCAGGGTCTGGGAAGCCACAATGGGAGAGCACACGCAATGTCCATCATCAGCGTTTGGACGTCTTCCCCGTTGATTTGCGTTTCAATTCGAATTCTCGTCAATTACGTCGTCCTACGCCAACTGAAACGTCACATCCTCGTCACTGTAGTAGTCGCCCATGTTAGATAAGAAAGGATTTTATCGAAAGGTTCCTCAAATGGCACATGTCAAGATAAATAATATTTGCAATCGGTCAATGTGTGAGAGTGCAGCTTTAAAGATCGTAAAAAGCTTATATTATTGGCGTTTTATTGTCCATTCAAGTTTCTTTAGATAATTCTAGCCTTTTAAAAGCAATTCTTCGCTACACAATATCGAAAGTTTGCACAAAATACACATTTCAATAAAAGAGAAATTCCTTCGGTCAAGTGTGAGAGTGCAGCTTTAAAGGATGTGAAACGATTATATATTTGTAACATTTATTTAGTTTCTTTAGAAAATTCAAGCCTTTTTATAAAGCACCATCAATGTCCGTCATTACTAAACGGCTCGAGTTTGGTCGTCGTCCCCGTTGATTTTCGTTGCAATTTGAATTATCGTCAAATACATCGGCCTGTGCGAACCGGAACGTCACATCCTCGTCACTGTAGTAGTCGGTCATGTTAGACAAGAAAGAAATATATCGAAAAGTTCCACAAATGGCACATTTGAAGATAAATATATTTTGCAATCGGTCAATGTGTGAGAGTGCAGATTGGAAAACGCTTATAATTTTGGCGTTTTCTTGTCCATTCAGTAACATTGCGAAGGAAAGAATGATATTATAAAGCTTTGTGCATTTAATTACTTTCAATATATATTGGTTTTTGATGGTTAAATTACATATTTGGGATTTCTTGTCTATTCAGTAACTTTTTTTTTTAAATTTCTTTAGATAATTAAAACTTTTTGAAAGCATCATCTATATTCGTCATCATTAAACGACCCGAGTTTAGTAGTTGTCCCCATTGATTTGCGTTGCAATTTGAATTCTTGTAAACTACGTCGTCCTGCATCAACCGGAACGTCACATCCTCGTTACTGTAGTAGTCGGTCATGTTATAAAACAGAGTTTTATATTTAAAGGTTCCACAAATGGCACAGTCTTGTCAAGAAAAGAGGAATTCCTTCGGCCAAGTATGAGAGTGCAGCTTTAAAGGTTGTAAAATGATTATATATTTGGCATTTCTTGTCATTCAGTAACATTGACATAAGTTTGATTTGAATTATGTGCTTTTCTTTGAACATTTATTAACTGTCAATATATATTGGTGTTTGGTGGCTAATAGGTCGGCTACCTACGAATTCGTACAAGCCATTCAGGGTCTGGAAAACCACAATGGGAGAGCACACGCAATGTCCATCATCAGCGTTTGGACGTCTTTCCCGTTGATTTGCGTTTCAATTCGAATTCTCGTCAATTACGTCGTCCTACGCCAACTGAAACGTCACATCCTCGTCACTGTAGTAGTCGCCCATGTTAGATAAGAAAGGATTTTATCGAAAGGTTCCTCAAATGGCACATGTCAAGATAAATAATTTTTGCAATCGGTCAATATGTGAGAGTGCAGCTTTAAAGATCGTAAAAAGCTTATATTATTGGCATTTTATTGTCCATTCAAGTTTCTTTAGATAATTCAAGCCTTTTAAAAGCAATTCTTCGCTCCACAATATCGAAAGTTTGCACAAAAGACACATTTCAATAAAAGAGAAATTCCTTCGGTCAAGTGTGAGAGTGCAGCTTTAAAGGATGTGAAACGATTATATATTTGTAACATTTATTTAGTTTCTTTAGAAAATTCAAGCCTTTTTATAAAACACCATCAATGTCCGTCATTACTAAACGGCTCGAGTTTGGTCGTCGTCCCCGTTGATTTTCGTTCCAATTTGAATTCTTGTCAACTACGTAGTCCTGTGCGAACCGGAACGTCACATCCTCGTGACTGTAGTAATCGGTCAAGTTAGACAAGAAAGGAATATATCTAAAAGTTCTACAAATGGCACATTTGAAGATAAATATATTTTGCAATCGGTCAATGTGTGAGAGTGCAGCTTTATAGATTGGAGAACGCTTATAATTTTGGCGTTTTATTGTCCATTCAGTAACATTGACATAAGTTTGATTTGAATTATGTGCTTTTCTTTGAACATTTATTAACTGTCAATATATATTGGTTTTTGGTGGCTAATAGGTCGGCTACCTACAAAATCGTCCAAGCCATTCAGGGTCTGGGAAGCCACAATGGGAGAGCACACGCAATGTCCATCATCAGCGTTTGGACGTCTTCCCCGTTGATTTGCGTTTCAATTCGAATTCTCGTCAATTACGTCGTCCTACGCCAACTGAAACGTCACATCCTCGTCACTGTAGTAGTCGCCCATGTTAGATAAGAAAGGATTATATCGAAAGTTTCCTCAAATGGCACATGTCAAGATAAAGAAAAATGCAATCGGTCAATCAATGTGTGAGAGCGCAGCTCTAAAGATCGTAAAAAGCTTATATTTTGGCGTTTTATTGTCCATTCAAGTTTCTTTAAAGCAATTCTTCGTCCGCAATAATTCAATTCCTTGACATTATGAAGAATATATACTGGTTTCGGGCGGTTAATAGGTCGGGCATCTACGAATTGGTCGAAGAACATCTGCTCCTCCGCTTTTGGTCATTGTGCCCGTTGATATGCGTTGCAATTTGAATTCTTGTCAACTATGTCGTCCTGCGCCAACCGGAACGTCACATCCTCGTCACTGTAGTAGTCGGTCATTTTATACAAGACAGTCTTATATCGAAAGGTTCCACAAATGGCACATTTCAATAACAGAGAAATTCCTTCGGTCAAGTGTGAGAGTGCAGCTTTAAAGGATGTGAAACAATTATACATTTATTTAGTTTCTTTAGAAATTTCAAGCCTTTTTTAAAGCACCATCAATGTATGTCATTACTAAACGGCTCGAGTTTGGTCGTCGTCCCCGTTGATTTTCGTTGCAATTCGAATTCTCGTCAACTACGACTCCTGCGCCAACCGGAACGTCACATCCTCGTGACTGTAGTAGTCGGTCAAGTTAGAAAAGAAAGGAATATATCGAAAAGTTCCACAAATGGCACATTTGAAGATAAATATATTTTGCAATCGGTCAATGTGTGAAGAGTGCAGCTTTATAGATTGGAAAACGCTTATAATTTTGGCGTTTTCTTGTCCATTCAGTAACATTGCGAAGGAAAGAATGATATTATAAAGCTTTGTGCATTTAATTACTTTCAATATATATTGGTTTTTGATGGTTAAATTACATATTTGGGATTTCTTGTCTATTCAGTAACTTTTTTTTTAATTTCTTTAGATAATTAAAACTTTTTGAAAGCATCATCAATATCCGTCATCATTAAACGACCCGAGTTTAGTAGTTGTCCCCATTGATTTGCGTTGCAATTTAAATTCTTGTAAATTACGTCGTCCTGCGTCAACCGGAACGTCATGACCATCCTCGTTACTGTAGTAGTCGGTCATGTTATAAAACAGAGTTTTATATTTAAAGGTTCCACAAATGGCACATTTTAAGAAAAGAGAAATTCCTTCGGCCAAGTATGAGAGTGCAGCTTTAAAGGTTGTAAAACGATTATATATTTGGCATTTCTTGTCTATTCAGTAACATTGACATAAGTTTGATTTGAATTATGTGCTTTTCTTTGAACATTTATTAACTGTCAATATATATTGGTTTTTGGTGGCTAATAGGTCGGCTACCTACAAAAACGTCCAAGCCATTCAGGGTCTGGGAAGCCACAATGGGAGAGCACACGCAATGTCCATCATCAGCGTTTGGATTTGCGTTTCAATTCGAATTCTCGTCAATTACGTCGTCCTACGCCAACTGAAACGTCACATCCTCGTCACTGTAGTAGTCGCCCATGTTAGATAAGAAAGGATTTTATCGAAAGGTTCCTCAAATGGCACATGTCAAGATAAATAATATTTGCAATCGGTCAATGTGTGAGAGTGCAGCTTTAAAGATCGTAAAAGGCTTATATTATTGGCGTTTTATTGTCCATTCAAGTTTCTATAGATAATTCAAGCCTTTTAAAAGCAATTCTTCGGTCCACAATATCGAAAGTTTGCACAAAATACACATTTCAATAAAAGAGAAATTCCTTCGGTCAAGTGTAAGAGTGCAGCTTTAAAGGATGTGAAACGATTATATATTTGTAACATTTATTTAGTTTCTTTAGAAAATTCAAGCCTTTTTATAAAGCACAATCAATGTCCGTCATTACTAAACGGCTCGAGTTTGGTCGTCGTCCCCGTTGATTTTCGTTGCAATTTGAATTATCGTCAAATACATCGTCCTGTGCGAACCGGAACGTCACATCCTCGTCACTGTAGTAGTCGGTCATGTTAGACAAGAAAGAAATATATCGAAAAGTTCCACAAATGGCACATTTGAAGATAAATATATTTTGCAATCGGTCAATGTGTGAAAGTGCAGCTTTATAGATTGGAAAACGCTTATAATTTTGGCGTTTTCTTGTCCATTCAGTAACATTGCGAAGGAAAGAATGATATTATAAAGCTTTGTGCATTTAATTACTTTCAATATATATTGGTTTTTGATGGTTAAATTACATATTTGGGATTTCTTGTCTATTCAGTAACTTTTTTTTTTAATTTCTTTAGATAATTGAAACTTTTTGAAAGCATCATCAATATCCGTCATCATTAAACGACCCGAGTTTAGTAGTTGTCCCCATTGATTTGCGTTGCAATTTAAATTCTTGTAAATTACGTCGTCCTGCGTCAACCGGAACGTCACATCCTCGTTACTGTAGTAGTCGGTCATGTTATAAAACAGAGTTTTATATTTAAAGGTTCCACAAATGGCACATTTTAAGAAAAGAGAAATTCCTTCGGCCAAGTATGAGAGTGCAGCTTTAAAGGTTGTAAAACGATTATATATTTGGCATTTCTTGTCTATTCAGTAACATTGACATAAGTTTGATTTGAATTATGTGCTTTTCTTTGAACATTTATTAACTGTCATTATTATATGGTTTTTGGTGGGTAATAGGTCGGCTACCTACAAAATCGTCCAAGCCATTCAGGGTCTGGGAAGCCACAATGGGAGAGCACACGCAATGTCCATCATCAGCGTTTGGACGTCTTCCCCGTTGATTTGCGTTTCAATTCGAATTCTCGTCAATTACGTCGTCCTACGCCAACTGAAACGTCACATCCTCGTCACTGTAGTAGTCGCCCATGTTAGATAAGAAAGGATTTTATCGAAAGGTTCCTCAAATGGCACATGTCAAGATAAATAATATTTGCAATCGGTCAATGTGTGAGAGTGCAGCTTTAAAGATCGTAAAAAGCTTATATTATTGGCGTTTTATTGTCCATTCAAGTTTCTATAGATAATTCAAGCCTTTTAAAAGCAATTCTTCGGTCCACAATATCGAAAGTTTGCACAAAATACACATTTCAATAAAAGAGAAATTCCTTCGGTCAAGTGTAAGAGTGCAGCTTTAAAGGATGTGAAACGATTATATATTTGTAACATTTATTTAGTTTCTTTAGAAAATTCAAGCCTTTTTATAAAGCACCATCAATGTCCGTCATTACTAAACGGCTCGAGTTTGGTCGTCGTCCCAGTTGATTTTCGTTGCAATTTGAATTATCGTCAAATACATCGGCCTGTGCGTACCGGAACGTCACATCCTCGTCACTGTAGTAGTCGGTCATGTTAGACAAGAAAGGAATATATTGAATAGTTCCACAAATGGCACATTTGAAGATAAATATATTTTGCAATCGGTCAATGTGTGAAAGTGCAGCTTTATAGATTGGAAAACGCTTATAATTTTGGCGTTTTCTTGTCCATTCAGTAACATTGCGAAGGAAAGAATGATATTATAAAGCTTTGTGCATTTAATTACTTTCAATATATATTGGTTTTTGATGGTTAAATTACATATTTGGGATTTCTTGTCTATTCAGTAACTTTTTTTTTTTAAATTTCTTTAGATAATTAAAACTTTTTGAAAGCATCATCTATATTCGTCATCATTAAACGACCCGAGTTTAGTAGTTGTCCCCATTGATTTGCGTTGCAATTTGAATTCTTGTAAACTACGTCGTCCTGCATCAACCGGAACGTCACATCCTCGTTACTGTAGTAGTCGGTCATGTTATAAAACAGAGTTTTATATTTAAAGGTTCCACAAATGGCACAGTCTTGTCAAGAAAAGAGGAATTCCTTCGGCCAAGTATGAGAGTGCAGCTTTAAAGGTTGTAAAATGATTATATATTTGGCATTTCTTGTCATTCAGTAACATTGACATAAGTTTGATTTGAATTATGTCCTTTTCTTTGAACATTTATTAACTGTCATTATTTATGGTTTTTGGTGGGTAATAGGTCGGCTACCTACAAAAACGTCCAAGCCATTCAGGGTCTGGGAAGCCACAATGGGAGAGCACACGCAATGTCCATCATCAGCGTTTGGACGTCTTCCCCGTTGATTTGCGTTTCAATTCGAATTCTCGTCAATTACGTCGTCCTACGCCAACTGAAACGTCACATCCTCGTCACTGTAGTAGTCGCCCATGTTAGATAAGAAAGGATTTTATCGAAAGGTTCCTCAAATGGCACATGTCAAGATAAATAATATTTGCAATCGGTCAATGTGTGAGAGTGCAGCTTTAAAGATCGTAAAAAGCTTATATTATTGGCGTTTTATTGTCCATTCAAGTTTCTATAGATAATTCAAGCCTTTTAAAAGCAATTCTTCGGTCCACAATATCGAAAGTTTGCACAAAAGACACATTTCAATAAAAGAGAAATTCATTCGGTCAAATGTGAGAGTGCAGCTTTAAAGGATGTGAAACGATTATATATTTGTAACATTTATTTAGTTTCTTTAGAAAATTCAAGCCTTTTTATAAAGCACCATCAATGTCCGTCATTACTAAACGGCTCGAGTTTGGTCGTCGTCCCCGTTGATTTTCGTTGCAATTTGAATTATCGTCAAATACATCGTCCTGTTCGAACCGGAACGTCACATCCTCGTCATGTTAGACAAGAAAGTAATATATCGAAAAGTTCCACAAATGGCACATTTGAAGATAAATATATTTTGCAATCGGTCAATATGTGAAGAGTGCAGCTTATAATTTTGGCGTTTTCTTGTCCATTCAGTAACATTGCGAAGGAAAGAATGATATTATAAAGCTTTGTGCATTTAATTACTTTCAATATATATTGGTTTTTGATGGTTAAATTACATATTTGGGATTTCTTGTCTATTCAGTAACTTTTTTTTTAATTTCTTTAGATAATTGAAACTTTTTGAAAGCATCATCAATATCCGTCATCATTAAACGACCCGAGTTTAGTAGTTGTCCCCATTGATTTGCGTTGCAATTTAAATTCTTGTAAATTACGTCGTCCTGCGTCAACCGGAACGTCACATCCTCGTTACTGTAGTAGTCGGTCATGTTATAAAACAGAGTTTTATATTTAAAGGTTCCACAAATGGCACATTTTAACAAAAGAGAAATTCCTTCGGCCAAGTATGAGAGTGCAGCTTTAAAGGTTGTAAAACGATTATATATTTGGCATTTCTTGTCTATTCAGTAACATTGACATAAGTTTGATTTGAATTATGTGCTTTTCTTTGAACATTTATTAACTGTCATTATTTATGGTTTTTGGTGGGTAATAGGTCGGCTACCTACAAAATCGTCCAAGCCATTCAGGGTCTGGGAAGCCACAATGGGAGAGCACACGCAATGTCCATCATCAGCGTTTGGACGTCTTCCCCGTTGATTTGCGTTTCAATTCGAATTCTCGTCAATTACGTCGTCCTACGCCAACTGAAACGTCACATCCTCGTCACTGTAGTAGTCGCCCATGTTAGATAAGAAAGGATTTTATCGAAAGGTTCCTCAAATGGCACATGTCAAGATAAATAATATTTGCAATCGGTCAATGTGTGAGAGTGCAGCTTTAAAGATCGTAAAAAGCTTATATTATTGGCGTTTTATTGTCCATTCAAGTTTCTATAGATAATTCAAGCCTTTTAAAAGCAATTCTTCGGTCCACAATATCGAAAGTTTGCACAAAATACACATTTCAATAAAAGAGAAATTCCTTCGGTCAAGTGTAAGAGTGCAGCTTTAAAGGATGTGAAACGATTATATATTTGTAACATTTATTTAGTTTCTTTAGAAAATTCAAGCCTTTTTATAAAGCACCATCAATGTCCGTCATTACTAAACGGCTCGAGTTTGGTCGTCGTCCCAGTTGATTTTCGTTGCAATTTGAATTATCGTCAAATACATCGGCCTGTGCGTACCGGAACGTCACATCCTCGTCACTGTAGTAGTCGGTCATGTTAGACAAGAAAGGAATATATTGAAAAGTTCCACAAATGGCACATTTGAAGATAAATATATTTTGCAATCGGTCAATGTGTGAGAGTGCAGATTGGAAAACGCTTATAATTTTGGCGTTTTCTTGTCCATTCAGTAACATTGCGAAGGAAAGAATGATATTATAAAGCTTTGTGCATTTAATTACTTTCAATATATATTGGTTTTTGATGGTTAAATTACATATTTGGGATTTCTTGTCTATTCAGTAACTTTTTTTTTTTAAATTTCTTTAGATAATTAAAACTTTTTGAAAGCATCATCTATATTCGTCATCATTAAACGACCCGAGTTTAGTAGTTGTCCCCATTGATTTGCGTTGCAATTTGAATTCTTGTAAACTACGTCGTCCTGCATCAACCGGAACGTCACATCCTCGTTACTGTAGTAGTCGGTCATGTTATAAAACAGAGTTTTATATTTAAAGGTTCCACAAATGGCACAGTCTTGTCAAGAAAAGAGGAATTCCTTCGGCCAAGTATGAGAGTGCAGCTTTAAAGGTTGTAAAATGATTATATATTTGGCATTTCTTGTCATTCAGTAACATTGACATAAGTTTGATTTGAATTATGTGCTTTTCTTTGAACATTTATTAACTGTCAATATATATTGGTGTTTGGTGGCTAATAGGTCGGCTACCTACTAATTCGTACAAGCCATTCAGGGTCTGGAAAACCATAATGGGAGAGTACACGCAATGTCCATCATCAGCGTTTGGACGTCTTCCCCGTTGATTTGCGTTTCAATTCGAATTCTCGTCAATTACGTCGTCCTACGCCAACTGAAACGTCACATCCTCGTCACTGTAGTAGTCGCCCATGTTAGATAAGAAAGGATTTTATCGAAAGGTTCCTCAAATGGCACATGTCAAGATAAATAATTTTGCAATCGGTCAATGTGTGAGAGTGCAGCTTTAAAGATCGTAAAAAGCTTATATTATTGGCGTTTTATTGTCCATTCAAGTTTCTATAGATAATTCAAGCCTTTTAAAAGCAATTCTTCGCTCCACAATATCGAAAGTTTGCACAAAAGACACATTTCAATAAAAGAGAAATTCCTTCGGTCAAGTGTGAGAGTGCAGCTTTAAAGGATGTGAAACGATTATATATTTGTAACATTTATTTAGTTTCTTTAGAAAATTCAAGCCTTTTTATAAAGCACCATCAATGTCCGTCATTACTAAACGGCTCGAGTTTGGTCGTCGTCCCCGTTGATTTTCGTTGCAATTTGAATTATCGTCAAATACATCGGCCTGTGCGAACCGGAACGTCACATCCTCGTCACTGTAGTAGTCGGTCATGTTAGACAAGAAAGAAATATATCGAAAAGTTCCACAAATGGCACATTTGAAGATAAATATATTTTGCAATCGGTCAATGTGTGAGAGTGCAGATTGGAAAACGCTTATAATTTTGGCGTTTTCTTGTCCATTCAGTAACATTGCGAAGGAAAGAATGATATTATAAAGCTTTGTGCATTTAATTACTTTCAATATATATTGGTTTTTGATGGTTAAATTACATATTTGGGATTTCTTGTCTATTCAGTAACTTTTTTTTTTTAATTTCTTTAGATAATTAAACTTTTTGAAAGCATCATCTATATTCGTCATCATTAAACGACCCGAGTTTAGTAGTTGTCCCCATTGATTTGCGTTGCAATTTGAATTCTTGTAAACTACGTCGTCCTGCATCAACCGGAACGTCACATCCTCGTTACTGTAGTAGTCGGTCATGTTATAAAACAGAGTTTTATATTTAAAGGTTCCACAAATGGCACAGTCTTGTCAAGAAAAGAGGAATTCCTTCGGCCAAGTATGAGAGTGCAGCTTTAAAGGTTGTAAAATGATTATATATTTGGCATTTCTTGTCTATTCAGTAACATTGACATAAGTTTGATTTGAATTATGTGCTTTTCTTTGAACATTTATTAACTGTCAATATATATTGGTTTTTGGTGGCTAATAGGTCGGCTACCTACAAAAACGTCCAAGCCATTCAGGGTGTGGGAAGCCACAATGGGAGAGCACACGCAATGTCCATCATCAGCGTTTGGACGTCTTCCCCGTTGATTTGCGTTTCAATTCGAATTCTCGTCAATTACGTCGTCCTACGCCAACTGAAACGTCACATCCTCGTCACTGTAGTAGTCGCCCATGTTAGATAAGAAAGGATTTTATCGAAAGGTTCCTCAAATGGCACATGTCAAGATAAATAATATTTGCAATCGGTCAATGTGTGAGAGTGCAGCTTTAAAGATCGTAAAAAGCTTATATTATTGGCGTTTTATTGTCCATTCAAGTTTCTATAGATAATTCAAGCCTTTTAAAAGCAATTCTTCGGTCCACAATATCGAAAGTTTGCACAAAATACACATTTCAATAAAAGAGAAATTCCTTCGGTCAAGTGTGAGAGTGCAGCTTTAAAGGATGTGAAACGATTATATATTTGTAACATTTATTTAGTTTCTTTAGAAAATTCAAGCCTTTTTATAAAGCACCATCAATGTCCGTCATTACTAAACGGCTCGAGTTTGGTCGTCGTCCCCGTTGATTTTCGTTGCAATTTGAATTATCGTCAAATACATCGTCCTGTGCGAACCGGAACGTCACATCCTCGTCACTGTAGTAGTCGGTCATGTTAGACAAGAAAGGAATATATCGAAAAGTTCCACAAATGGCACATTTGAAGATAAATATATTTTGCAATCGGTCAATGTGTGAGAGTGCAGCTTTATAGATTGGAAAACGCTTATAATTTTGGCGTTTTCTTGTCCATTCAGTAACATTGCCAAGGAAAGAATGATATTATAAAGCTTTGTGCATTTAATTACTTTCAATCTATATATTGGTTTTTGATGGTTAAATTACATATTTGGGATTTCTTGTCTATTCAGTAACTTTTTTTTTTTAATTTCTTTAGATAATTGAAACTTTTTGAAAGCATCATCAATATCCGTCATCATAAATCGACCCGAGTTTAGTAGTTGTCCCCATTGATTTGCGTTGCAATTTGAATTCTTGTAAACTACGTCGTCCTGCGTCAACCGGAACGTCACATCCTCGTTACTGTAGTAGTCGGTCATGTTATAAAACAGAGTTTTATATTTAAAGGTTCCACAAATGGCACATTTGTAAGAAAAGAGAAATTCCTTCGGCCAAGTATGAGAGTGCAGCTTTAAAGGTTGTAAAACGATTATATATTTGGCATTTCTTGTCTATTCAGTAACATTGACATAAGTTTGATTTGAATTATGTGCTTTTCTTTGATCATTTATTAACTGTCAATATATATTGGTTTTTGGTGGGTAATAGGTCGGCTAACTACAAAATCGTCCAAGCCATTGAGGGTCTGGGAAACCACAATGGGAGAGCACACGCAATGTCCATCATCAGCGTTTGGACGTCTTCCCCGTTGATTTGCGTTTCAATTCGAATTCTCGTCAATTACGTCGTCCTACGCCAACTGAAACGTCACATCCTCGTCACTGTAGTAGTCGCCCATGTTAGATAAGAAAGGATTTTATCGAAAGGTTCCTCAAATGGCACATGTCAAGATAAATAATTTTTGCAATCGGTCAATGTGTGAGAGTGCAGCTTTAAAGATCGTAAAAGGCTTATATTATTGGCGTTTTATTGTCCATTCAAGTTTCTATAGATATTTAAGCCTTTTAAAAGCAATTCTTCGGTCCACAATATCGAAAGTTTGCACAAAAGACACATTTCAATAAAAGAGAAATTCCTTCGGTCAAGTGTGAGAGTGCAGCTTTAAAGGATGTGAAACGATTATATATTTGTAACATTTATTTAGTTTCTTTAGAAAATTCAAGTCTTTTTATGAAGCACCATCAATGTCCGGTCATTACAAAACGGCTCGAGTTTGGTCGTCGTCCCCATTGATTTTCGTTGCAATTCGAATTCTCGTCAAATACATCGTCCTGTGCGAACCGGAACGTCACATCCTCGTCACTGTAGTAGTCGGTCATGTTAGACAAAAAAGTAATATATCGAAAAGTTCCACAAATGGCACATTTTAAGAAAAGAGAAATTCCTTCGGCCAAGTATGAGAGTGCAGCTTTAAAGAATGTAAAATGATTATATATTTTGCATTTCTTGTCTATTCAGTAACATTGACATAAGTTTGATTTGAATTATGTGCTTTTCTTTGAACATTTATTAACTGTCAATATATATTGGTTTTTGGTGGCTAATA
The DNA here is from genome assembly GCF_026914265.1 of Mya arenaria. NCBI lineage: Eukaryota > Metazoa > Mollusca > Bivalvia > Myida > Myidae > Mya > Mya arenaria. Next base: position 50,093,943 of record NC_069126.1, on the reverse strand, counting down.
GGTCGGCTACCTACGAATTCGTTCAAGCAATTCAGAGTCTGGGAAACCACAATCGGAGAGTACACGCAATGTCCATCATCAGCGTTTGGACGTCTTCCCCGTTGATTTGCGTTTCAATTCGAATTCTCGTCAATTACGTCGTCCTACGCCAACTGAAACGTCACATCCTCGTCACTGTAGTAGTCGCCCATGTTAGATAAGAAAGGATTTTATCGAAAGGTTCCTCAAATGGCACATGTCAAGATAAATAATTTTTGCAATCGGTCAATGTGTGAGAGTGCAGCTTTAAAGATCGTAAAAAGCTTATATTATTGGCGTTTTATTGTCCATTCAAGTTTCTATAGATAATTCAAGCCTTTTAAAAGCAATTCTTCGGTCCACAATATCGAAAGTTTGCACAAAAGACACATTTCAATAAAAGAGAAATTCATTCGGTCAAATGTGAGAGTGCAGCTTTAAAGGATGTGAAACGATTATATATTTGTAACATTTATTTAGTTTCTTTAGAAAATTCAAGCCTTTTTATAAAGCACCATCAATGTCCGTCATTACTAAACGGCTCGAGTTTGGTCGTCGTCCCCGTTGATTTTCGTTGCAATTTGAATTATCGTCAAATACATCGTCCTGTTCGAACCGGAACGTCACATCCTCGTCATGTTAGACAAGAAAGTAATATATCGAAAAGTTCCACAAATGGCACATTTGAAGATAAATATATTTTGCAATCGGTCAATATGTGAAGAGTGCAGCTTATAATTTTGGCGTTTTCTTGTCCATTCAGTAACATTGCGAAGGAAAGAATGATATTATAAAGCTTTGTGCATTTAATTACTTTCAATATATATTGGTTTTTGATGGTTAAATTACATATTTGGGATTTCTTGTCTATTCAGTAACTTTTTTTTTAATTTCTTTAGATAATTAAAACTTTTTGAAAGCATCATCAATATCCGTCATCATTAAACGACCCGAGTTTAGTAGTTGTCCCCATTGATTTGCGTTGCAATTTAAATTCTTGTAAACTACGTCGTCCTGCATCAACCGGAACGTCACATCCTCGTTACTGTAGTAGTCGGTCATGTTATAAAACAGAGTTTTATATTTAAAGGTTCCACAAATGGCACAGTCTTGTCAAGAAAAGAGGAATTCCTTCGGCCAAGTATGAGAGTGCAGCTTTAAAGGTTGTAAAATGATTATATATTTGGCATTTCTTGTCATTCAGTAACATTGACATAAGTTTGATTTGAATTATGTGCTTTTCTTTGAACATTTATTAACTGTCAATATATATTGGTGTTTGGTGGCTAATAGGTCGGCTACCTACGAATTCGTACAAGCCATTCAGGGTCTGGGAAGCCACAATGGGAGAGCACACGCAATGTCCATCATCAGCGTTTGGACGTCTTTCCCGTTGATTTGCGTTTCAATTCGAATTCTCGTCAATTACGTCGTCCTACGCCAACTGAAACGTCACATCCTCGTCACTGTAGTAGTCGCCCATGTTAGATAAGAAAGGATTTTATCGAAAGGTTCCTCAAATGGCACATGTCAAGATAAATAATTTTTGCAATCGGTCAATATGTGAGAGTGCAGCTTTAAAGATCGTAAAAAGCTTATATTATTGGCATTTTATTGTCCATTCAAGTTTCTTTAGATAATTCTAGCCTTTTAAAAGCAATTCTTCGCTCCACAATATCGAAAGTTTGCACAAAAGACACATTTCAATAAAAGAGAAATTCCTTCGGTCAAGTGTGAGAGTGCAGCTTTAAAGGATGTGAAACGATTATATATTTGTAACATTTATTTAGTTTCTTTAGAAAATTCAAGCCTTTTTATAAAACACCATCAATGTCCGTCATTACTAAACGGCTCGAGTTTGGTCGTCGTCCCCGTTGATTTTCGTTTCAATTTGAATTCTTGTCAACTACGTAGTCCTGTGCGAACCGGAACGTCACATCCTCGTGACTGTAGTAATCGGTCAAGTTAGACAAGAAAGGAATACATCTAAAAGTTCTACAAATGGCACATTTGAAGATAAATATATTTTGCAATCGGTCAATGTGTGAGAGTGCAGCTTTATAGATTGGAGAACGCTTATAATTTTGGCGTTTTATTGTCCATTCAGTAACATTGACATAAGTTTGATTTGAATTATGTGCTTTTCTTTGAACATTTATTAACTGTCAATATATGTGGATGGGAATGGGAATATGATCATTCTGGCCCAAAAATGACATTTTGAGATATTGTAACCTTTATGATGCCAAGTATTTCAAGAACAAAAATCCAAAGTTTCAAGTCAAAATTCACAAAAACTAAAAAAAAATAGTACTTTTCGTAACACGGGTGTAGAAATCGAAATGAACAAAATGTATGGTCTAATGTGTTTATTTAGAATGAAATATCCATGTCAGATAAGTATCATGTCAAGGACTATTTACATGTAACATATAAGTTTTAGCATAGAAACAATAAGCACTCATAGTTTGATTACAAAAGTTAACGAAAAGTTCATAAGTGCATTTGGTTGCTATTGATAATGCCATTTTCACTCATTTTCTAAATGTTTCTCAAAAAATAATGTTTTTCATAAAGTTGTGTTTTAAGTTATTGACATTTTTATGATACCAAGCAATTGCAGAAATAAAATCTGAACTAGTCAGTCAAATATTAAAAAAACAACAATGGATATGGAACATTTCGTAACAGAGAGCTTTAACACAATTTGAACGAAATGTTCGCTAAATCTGTTCTTATTTTGAATGAAGTACACAAGTCAAAATATTAAAATATAAAACTATCTTTACTAGTATCACATTCACTACAAAAGGAAAATAACAAGTATACATTGCTAATGCCCATAATGATAAAGAAACTTACAACAAAGGTCAAAGCAAAATTCAGTTGCTATGGTTATTACCAATCACCAATCATTTTGAAAGTCCGCATAATTTTTTTTATTTATAAGTTATTGACATCTTTATGATACTAAGTATTTACAGAAATTAACTCTAAAGTTTCACGTTAAATTTCACAAAAGTTATAAAACATATGAAACATTATGAAACACAGGGATAAAAAACAATGTGAACAAAACTGTTCTTATTTTAAATATTATATATATGTCAAGATACCTGTTTAAATATATCACTTATCTTTACTAGTGTTACATAAACTTCAACATTAAAATAGCAAGTACACATTACTAATGTCTATAATGACATAGAAATTGGCCACAAAGGTCAAAGCAAAAATCGGTTGCTATGGTTACTAATGAAAATGCTATTTCCAATCATTTTCAAAGTCTGCCACAAATAATGTGTTCTCAATATACAATGCGTTTTAAGTTATTGGCATGTAAATGATACCAAGTATCTTAGGTATAAAAACTAAAGTTTCTAGTCATTTTTGTACAAAGAAATCAAAAGATATGGATCATTCTGTTACACATTGGTAAGCCAGTTTGAAAACAATGTCCACTAAAAATGTTCTTATTTTAAATGCAGTGTCCATGCCGAAATACTAACTTAACTGTCTGTTATAGCTAACACATAAACTCTTTCGGTAAATTAAACACACGTTAAAAGGTTATGATCAACTAAACGTCAATAAATAGTGTTGCAGAGGGTTTATTGCTGAAATTGGCGAGTTTTTTATGTTGACAACAAATAACTAAGTTTTAAGCTCGAAAATACCATGAAAAATCAAGGGGAAAAGAGTGCGCGATTTGATTCTCGCTTTTTCTCGTTATTCACGTTAGCGCCACAATGATCAAAATCGCGTTCCCATCCACATATATTGGTTTTTGGTGGCTAATAGGTCGGCTACCTATTAAATCGTCCAAGCCATTCAGGGTCTGGGAAAACACAATGGGAGAGCACACGCAATGTCCATCATCAGCGTTTGGACGTCTTCCCCGTTGATTTACGTTTCAATTCGAATTCTCGTAAAATTACGTCGTCTTACGCCAACTGGAACGTCACATCCTCGTCACTGTAGTAGTCGCCCATGTTAGATAAGAAAGGATTATATCGAAAGTTTCCTCAAATGGCACATGTCAAGATAAAGAAAAATGCAATCGGTCAATCAATGTGTGAGAGTGCAGCTCTAAAGATCGTAAAAAGCTTATATTTTGGCGTTTTATTGTCCATTCAAGTTTCTTTAAAGCAATTCTTCGTCTGCAATAATTCAATTCCTTGACATTATGAAGAATATATACTGGTTTCGGGCGGTTAATAGGTCGGGCATCTACGAATTGGTCGAAGAACATCTGCTCCTCCGCTTTTGGTCATTGTGCCCGTTGATATGCGTTGCAATTTGAATTCTTGTCAACTATGTCGTCCTGCGCCAACCGGAACGTCACATCCTCGTCACTGTAGTAGTCGGTCATTTTATACAAGACAGTCTTATATCGAAAGGTTCCACAAATGGCACATTTCAATAACAGAGAAATTCCTTCGGTCAAGTGTGAGAGTGCAGCTTTAAAGGATGTGAAACAATTTTTAAAGCACCATCAATGTATGTCATTACTAAACGGCTCGAGTTTGGTCGTCGTCCCCGTTGATTTTCGTTGCAATTCGAATTATCGTCAACTACGACTCCTGCGCCAACCGGAACGTCACATCCTCGTGACTGTAGTAGTCGGTCAAGTTAGAAAAGAAAGGAATATATCGAAAAGTTCCACAAATGGCATATTTGAAGATAAATATATTTTGCAATCGGTCAATGTGTGAAGAGTGCAGCTTTATAGATTGGAAAACGCTTATAATTTTGGCGTTTTCTTGTCCATTCAGTAACATTGCGAAGGAAAGAATGATATTATAAAGCTTTGTGCATTTAATTACTTTCATATATATTGGTTTTTGATGGTTAAATTACATATTTGAGATTTCTTGTCTATTCAGTAACTTTTTTTTTAATTTCTTTAGATAATTAAAACTTTTTGAAAGCATCATCAATATCCGTCATCATTAAACGACCCGAGTTTAGTAGTTGTCCCCATTGATTTGCGTTGCAATTTAAATTCTTGTAAATTACGTCGTCCTGCGTCAACCGGAACGTCACATCCTCGTTACTGTAGTAGTCGGTCATGTTATAAAACAGAGTTTTATATTTAAAGGTTCCACAAATGGCACATTTTAAGAAAATAGAAATTCCTTCGGCCAAGTATGAGAGTGCAGCTTTAAAGGTTGTAAAACGATTATATATTTGGCATTTCTTGTCTATTCAGTAACATTGACATAAGTTTGATTTGAATTATGTGCTTTTCTTTGAACATTTATTAACTGTCATTATTTATGGTTTTTGGTGGGTAATAGGTCGGCTACCTACAAAATCGTCCAAGCCATTCAGGGTCTGGGAAACCACAATGGGAGAGCACACGCAATGTCCATCATCAGCGTTTGGACGTCTTCCCCGTTGATTTGCGTTTCAATTCGAATTCTCGTCAATTACGTCGTCCTACGCCAACTGAAACGTCACATCCTCGTCACTGTAGTAGTCGCCCATGTTAGATAAGAAAGGATTTTATCGAAAGGTTCCTCAAATGGCACATGTCAAGATAAATAATTTTTGCAATCGGTCAATATGTGAGAGTGCAGCTTTAAAGATCGTAAAAAGCTTATATTATTGGCATTTTATTGTCCATTCAAGTTTCTTTAGATAATTCTAGCCTTTTAAAAGCAATTCTTCGCTCCACAATATCGAAAGTTTGCACAAAAGACACATTTCAATAAAAGAGAAATTCCTTCGGTCAAGTGTGAGAGTGCAGCTTTAAAGGATGTGAAACGATTATATATTTGTAACATTTATTTAGTTTCTTTAGAAAATTCAAGCCTTTTTATAAAACACCATCAATGTCCGTCATTACTAAACGGCTCGAGTTTGGTCGTCGTCCCCGTTGATTTTCGTTTCAATTTGAATTCTTGTCAACTACGTAGTCCTGTGCGAACCGGAACGTCACATCCTCGTGACTGTAGTAATCGGTCAAGTTAGACAAGAAAGGAATATATCTAAAAGTTCTACAAATGGCACATTTGAAGATAAATATATTTTGCAATCGGTCAATGTGTGAGAGTGCAGCTTTATAGATTGGAGAACGCTTATAATTTTGGCGTTTTATTGTCCATTCAGTAACATTGACATAAGTTTGATTTGAATTATGTGCTTTTCTTTGAACATTTATTAACTGTCAATATATATTGGTTTTTGGTGGCTAATAGGTCGGCTACCTACAAAATCGTCCAAGCCATTCAGGGTCTGGGAAGCCACAATGGGAGAGCACACGCAATGTCCATCATCAGCGTTTGGACGTCTTCCCCGTTGATTTGCGTTTCAATTCGAATTCTCGTCAATTACGTCGTCCTACGCCAACTGAAACGTCACATCCTCGTCACTGTAGTAGTCGCCCATGTTAGATAAGAAAGGATTTTATCGAAAGGTTCCTCAAATGGCACATGTCAAGATAAATAATATTTGCAATCGGTCAATGTGTGAGAGTGCAGCTTTAAAGATCGTAAAAAGCTTATATTATTGGCGTTTTATTGTCCATTCAAGTTTCTTAGATAATTCTAGCCTTTTAAAAGCAATTCTTCGCTACACAATATCGAAAGTTTGCACAAAATACACATTTCAATAAAAGAGAAATTCCTTCGGTCAAGTGTGAGAGTGCAGCTTTAAAGGATGTGAAACGATTATATATTTGTAACATTTATTTAGTTTCTTTAGAAAATTCAAGCCTTTTTATAAAGCACCATCAATGTCCGTCATTACTAAACGGCTCGAGTTTGGTCGTCGTCCCCGTTGATTTTCGTTGCAATTTGAATTATCGTCAAATACATCGGCCTGTGCGAACCGGAACGTCACATCCTCGTCACTGTAGTAGTCGGTCATGTTAGACAAGAAAGAAATATATCGAAAAGTTCCACAAATGGCACATTTGAAGATAAATATATTTTGCAATCGGTCAATGTGTGAGAGTGCAGATTGGAAAACGCTTATAATTTTGGCGTTTTCTTGTCCATTCAGTAACATTGCGAAGGAAAGAATGATATTATAAAGCTTTGTGCATTTAATTACTTTCAATATATATTGGTTTTTGATGGTTAAATTACATATTTGGGATTTCTTGTCTATTCAGTAACTTTTTTTTTTAAATTTCTTTAGATAATTAAAACTTTTTGAAAGCATCATCTATATTCGTCATCATTAAACGACCCGAGTTTAGTAGTTGTCCCCATTGATTTGCGTTGCAATTTGAATTCTTGTAAACTACGTCGTCCTGCATCAACCGGAACGTCACATCCTCGTTACTGTAGTAGTCGGTCATGTTATAAAACAGAGTTTTATATTTAAAGGTTCCACAAATGGCACAGTCTTGTCAAGAAAAGAGGAATTCCTTCGGCCAAGTATGAGAGTGCAGCTTTAAAGGTTGTAAAATGATTATATATTTGGCATTTCTTGTCATTCAGTAACATTGACATAAGTTTGATTTGAATTATGTGCTTTTCTTTGAACATTTATTAACTGTCAATATATATTGGTGTTTGGTGGCTAATAGGTCGGCTACCTACGAATTCGTACAAGCCATTCAGGGTCTGGAAACCACAATGGGAGAGCACACGCAATGTCCATCATCAGCGTTTGGACGTCTTTCCCGTTGATTTGCGTTTCAATTCGAATTCTCGTCAATTACGTCGTCCTACGCCAACTGAAACGTCACATCCTCGTCACTGTAGTAGTCGCCCATGTTAGATAAGAAAGGATTTTATCGAAAGGTTCCTCAAATGGCACATGTCAAGATAAATAATTTTTGCAATCGGTCAATATGTGAGAGTGCAGCTTTAAAGATCGTAAAAAGCTTATATTATTGGCATTTTATTGTCCATTCAAGTTTCTTTAGATAATTCAAGCCTTTTAAAAGCAATTCTTCGCTCCACAATATCGAAAGTTTGCACAAAAGACACATTTCAATAAAAGAGAAATTCCTTCGGTCAAGTGTGAGAGTGCAGCTTTAAAGGATGTGAAACGATTATATATTTGTAACATTTATTTAGTTTCTTTAGAAAATTCAAGCCTTTTTATAAAACACCATCAATGTCCGTCATTACTAAACGGCTCGAGTTTGGTCGTCGTCCCCGTTGATTTTCGTTCAATTTGAATTCTTGTCAACTACGTAGTCCTGTGCGAACCGGAACGTCACATCCTCGTGACTGTAGTAATCGGTCAAGTTAGACAAGAAAGGAATATATCTAAAAGTTCTACAAATGGCACATTTGAAGATAAATATATTTTGCAATCGGTCAATGTGTGAGAGTGCAGCTTTATAGATTGGAGAACGCTTATAATTTTGGCGTTTTATTGTCCATTCAGTAACATTGACATAAGTTTGATTTGAATTATGTGCTTTTCTTTGAACATTTATTAACTGTCAATATATATTGGTTTTTGGTGGCTAATAGGTCGGCTACCTACAAAATCGTCCAAGCCATTCAGGGTCTGGGAAGCCACAATGGGAGAGCACACGCAATGTCCATCATCAGCGTTTGGACGTCTTCCCCGTTGATTTGCGTTTCAATTCGAATTCTCGTCAATTACGTCGTCCTACGCCAACTGAAACGTCACATCCTCGTCACTGTAGTAGTCGCCCATGTTAGATAAGAAAGGATTATATCGAAAGTTTCCTCAAATGGCACATGTCAAGATAAAGAAAAATGCAATCGGTCAATCAATGTGTGAGAGCGCAGCTCTAAAGATCGTAAAAAGCTTATATTTTGGCGTTTTATTGTCCATTCAAGTTTCTTTAAAGCAATTCTTCGTCCGCAATAATTCAATTCCTTGACATTATGAAGAATATATACTGGTTTCGGGCGGTTAATAGGTCGGGCATCTACGAATTGGTCGAAGAACATCTGCTCCTCCGCTTTTGGTCATTGTGCCCGTTGATATGCGTTGCAATTTGAATTCTTGTCAACTATGTCGTCCTGCGCCAACCGGAACGTCACATCCTCGTCACTGTAGTAGTCGGTCATTTTATACAAGACAGTCTTATATCGAAAGGTTCCACAAATGGCACATTTCAATAACAGAGAAATTCCTTCGGTCAAGTGTGAGAGTGCAGCTTTAAAGGATGTGAAACAATTATACATTTATTTAGTTTCTTTAGAAATTTCAAGCCTTTTTTAAAGCACCATCAATGTATGTCATTACTAAACGGCTCGAGTTTGGTCGTCGTCCCCGTTGATTTTCGTTGCAATTCGAATTCTCGTCAACTACGACTCCTGCGCCAACCGGAACGTCACATCCTCGTGACTGTAGTAGTCGGTCAAGTAATATAAGAAAGGAATATATCGAAAAGTTCCACAAATGGCACATTTGAAGATAAATATATTTTGCAATCGGTCAATGTGTGAAGAGTGCAGCTTTATAGATTGGAAAACGCTTATAATTTTGGCGTTTTCTTGTCCATTCAGTAACATTGCGAAGGAAAGAATGATATTATAAAGCTTTGTGCATTTAATTACTTTCAATATATATTGGTTTTTGATGGTTAAATTACATATTTGGGATTTCTTGTCTATTCAGTAACTTTTTTTTTTAATTTCTTTAGATAATTAAAACTTTTTGAAAGCATCATCAATATCCGTCATCATTAAACGACCCGAGTTTAGTAGTTGTCCCCATTGATTTGCGTTGCAATTTAAATTCTTGTAAATTACGTCGTCCTGCGTCAACCGGAACGTCATGACCATCCTCGTTACTGTAGTAGTCGGTCATGTTATAAAACAGAGTTTTATATTTAAAGGTTCCACAAATGGCACATTTTAAGAAAAGAGAAATTCCTTCGGCCAAGTATGAGAGTGCAGCTTTAAAGGTTGTAAAACGATTATATATTTGGCATTTCTTGTCTATTCAGTAACATTGACATAAGTTTGATTTGAATTATGTGCTTTTCTTTGAACATTTATTAACTGTCAATATATATTGGTTTTTGGTGGCTAATAGGTCGGCTACCTACAAAAACGTCCAAGCCATTCAGGGTCTGGGAAGCCACAATGGGAGAGCACACGCAATGTCCATCATCAGCGTTTGGATTTGCGTTTCAATTCGAATTCTCGTCAATTACGTCGTCCTACGCCAACTGAAACGTCACATCCTCGTCACTGTAGTAGTCGCCCATGTTAGATAAGAAAGGATTTTATCGAAAGGTTCCTCAAATGGCACATGTCAAGATAAATAATATTTGCAATCGGTCAATGTGTGAGAGTGCAGCTTTAAAGATCGTAAAAGGCTTATATTATTGGCGTTTTATTGTCCATTCAAGTTTCTATAGATAATTCAAGCCTTTTAAAAGCAATTCTTCGGTCCACAATATCGAAAGTTTGCACAAAATACACATTTCAATAAAAGAGAAATTCCTTCGGTCAAGTGTAAGAGTGCAGCTTTAAAGGATGTGAAACGATTATATATTTGTAACATTTATTTAGTTTCTTTAGAAAATTCAAGCCTTTTTATAAAGCACAATCAATGTCCGTCATTACTAAACGGCTCGAGTTTGGTCGTCGTCCCCGTTGATTTTCGTTGCAATTTGAATTATCGTCAAATACATCGTCCTGTGCGAACCGGAACGTCACATCCTCGTCACTGTAGTAGTCGGTCATGTTAGACAAGAAAGAAATATATCGAAAAGTTCCACAAATGGCACATTTGAAGATAAATATATTTTGCAATCGGTCAATGTGTGAAAGTGCAGCTTTATAGATTGGAAAACGCTTATAATTTTGGCGTTTTCTTGTCCATTCAGTAACATTGCAAGGAAAGAATGATATTATAAAGCTTTGTGCATTTAATTACTTTCAATATATTGGTTTTTGATGGTTAAATTACATATTTGGGATTTCTTGTCTATTCAGTAACTTTTTTTTTAATTTCTTTAGATAATTGAAACTTTTTGAAAGCATCATCAATATCCGTCATTAAATCGACCCGAGTTTAGTAGTTGTCCCCATTGATTGCGTTGCAATTTGAATTCTTGTAAACTACGTCGTCCTGCGTCAACCGGAACGTCACATCCTCGTTACTGTAGTAGTCGGTCATGTTATAAAACAGAGTTTTATATTTAAAGGTTCCACAAATGGCACATTTAAGAAAAGAGAAATTCCTTCGGCCAAGTATGAGAGTGCAGCTTTAAAGGTTGTAAAACGATTATATATTTGGCATTTCTTGTCTATTCAGTAACATTGACATAAGTTTGATTTGAATTATGTGCTTTTCTTTGAACATTTATTAACTGTCAATATTATGGTTTTTGGTGGGTAATAGGTCGGCTACCTACAAAATCGTCCAAGCCATTCAGGGTCTGGGAAAGCCACAATGGGAGAGCACACGCAATGTCCATCATCAGCGTTTGGACGTCTTCCCCGTTGATTTGCGTTTCAATTCGAATTCTCGTCAATTACGTCGTCCTACGCCAACTGAAACGTCACATCCTCGTCACTGTAGTAGTCGCCCATGTTAGATAAGAAAGGATTTTATCGAAAGGTTCCTCAAATGGCACATGTCAAGATAAATAATTGCAATCGGTCAATGTGTGAGAGTGCAGCTTTAAAGATCGTAAAAGGCTTATATTATTGGCGTTTTATTGTCCATTCAAGTTTCTATAGATAATTCAAGCCTTTTAAAAGCAATTCTTCGGTCCACAATATCGAAAGTTTGCACAAAATACACATTTCAATAAAAGAGAAATTCCTTCGGTCAAGTGTGAGAGTGCAGCTTTAAAGGATGTGAAACGATTATATATTTGTAACATTTATTTAGTTTCTTTAGAAAATTCAAGCCTTTTTATAAAGCACCATCAATGTCCGTCATTACTAAACGGCTCGAGTTTGGTCGTCGTCCCCGTTGATTTTCGTTGCAATTGAATTATCGTCAAATACATCGGCCTGTGCGAACCGGAACGTCACATCCTCGTCACTGTAGTAGTCGGTCATGTTACAAATATATAATCGTTTCACATCCTTTAAAGCTGCACTCTCACACTTGACCGAAGGAATTTCTCTTTTATTGAAATGTGTCTTTTGTGCAAACTTTCGATATTGTGGACCGAAGAATTGCTTTTAAAAGGCTTAAAATATCTATAGAAACTTGAATGGACAATAAAACGCCAATAATATAAGCCTTTTACGATCTTTAAAGCTGCACTCTCACACATTGACCGATTGCAAAAATTATTTATCTTGACATGTGCCATTTGAGGAACCTTTCGATAAAATCCTTTCTTATCTAACATGGGCGACTACTACAGTGACGAGGATGTGACGTTTCAGTTGGCGTAGGACGACGTAATTGACGAGAATTCGAATTGAAACGCAAATCAACGGGGAAGACGTCCAAACGCTGATGATGGACATTGCGTGTGCTCTCCCATTGTGGTTTCCCAGACCCTCAATGGCTTGGACGATTTTGTAGGTAGCCGACCTATTACCCACCAAAAACCAATATATATTGACAGTTAATAAATGTTCAAAGAAAAGCACATAATTCAAATCAAACTTATGTCAATGTTACTGAATAGACAAGAAATGCCAAATATATAATCGTTTTACAACCTTTAAAGCTGCACTCTCATACTTGGCCGAAGGAATTTCTCTTTTCTTAAAATGTGCCATTTGTGGAACCTTTAAATATAAAACTCTGTTTTATAACATGACCGACTACTACAGTAACGAGGATGTGACGTTCCGGTTGACGCAGGACGACGTAGTTTACAAGAATTCAAATTGCAACGCAAATCAATGGGGACAACTACTAAACTCGGGTCGATTTATGATGACGGATATTGATGATGCTTTCAAAAAGTTTCAATTATCTAAAGAAATTAAAAAAAAAAAGTTACTGAATAGACAAGAAATCCCAAATATGTAATTTAACCATCAAAAACCAATATATAGATTGAAAGTAATTAAATGCACAAAGCTTTATAATATCATTCTTTCCTTGGCAATGTTACTGAATGGACAAGAAAACGCCAAAATTATAAGCGTTTTCCAATCTATAAAGCTGCACTCTCACACATTGACCGATTGCAAAATATATTTATCTTCAAATGTGCCATTTGTGGAACTTTTCGATATATTCCTTTCTTGTCTAACATGACCGACTACTACAGTGACGAGGATGTGACGTTCCGGTTCGCACAGGACGATGTATTTGACGATAATTCAAATTGCAACGAAAATCAACGGGGACGACGACCAAACTCGAGCCGTTTAGTAATGACGGACATTGATGGTGCTTTATAAAAAGGCTTGAATTTTCTAAAGAAACTAAATAAATGTTACAAATATATAATCGTTTTACATCCTTTAAAGCTGCACTCTCACACTTGACCGAATGAATTTCTCTTTTATTCAAATGTGTCTTTTGTGCAAACTTTCGATATTGTTGACCGAAGAATTGCTTTTAAAAGGCTTGAATTATCTATAGAAACTTGAATGGACAATAAAACGCCAATAATATAAGCTTTTTACGATCTTTAAAGCTGCACTCTCACACATTGACCGATTGCAAAAATTATTTATCTTGACATGTGCCATTTGAGGAACCTTTCGATAAAATCCTTTCTTATCTAACATGGGCGACTACTACAGTGACGAGGATGTGACGTTTCAGTTGGCGTAGGACGACGTAATTGACGAGAATTCGAATTGAAACGCAAATCAACGGGGAAGACGTCCAAACGCTGATGATGGACATTGCGTGTACTCTCCGATTGTGGTTTCCCAGACCCTGAATTGCTTGAACGAATTCGTAGGTAGCCGACCTATTAGCCACAAAAAAACAATATATATTGACAGTTAATAAATGTTCAAAGCACATAATTCAAATCAAACTTATGTCAATGTTACTGAATAGACAAGAAATGCAAAATATATAATCATTTTACATCCTTTAAAGCTGCACTCTCATACTTGGCCGAAGGAATTTCTCTTTTCCTAAAATGTGCCATTTGTGGAACCTTTTAATATAAAACTCTCTTTTATAACATGACCGACTACTACAGTGACGAGGATGTGACGTTCCGGTTGGCGCAGGACGACATAGTTGACAAGAATTCAAATTGCAACGCATATCAACGGGCACAATGACCAAAAGCGGAGGAGCAGATGTTCTTCGACCAATTCGTAGATGCCCGACCTATTAACCGCCCGAAACCAGTATATATTCTTCATAATGTCAAGGAGGTGAATTATTGCGGACGAAGAATTGCTTTGAAGAAACTTGAATGGACAATAAAACGCCAAAATATGAGCTTTTTAAGATCTTTAAAGCTGCACTCTCACACATTGACCGATTGCATTTTTCTTTTTCTTGACATGTGCCATTTGAGGAACCTTTCGATATAATCCTTTCTTATCTAACATGAGCGACTACTAAAGTGACGAGGATGTGACGTTCCAGTTGGCGTAAGACGACGTAATTGACGAGAATTCGAATTGAAACGCAAATCAACGGGGAAGACGACCAAACTCGAGTCTTTTAGTAATGACGGACATTGATGGTGCTTTTAAAAAAAGGCTTGAGTTTTCTAAAGAAACTAAATAAATGTTACAAATATATAATCTTTCACATCCTTAAAAGCTGCACTCTCACACTTGACCGAAGGAATTTCACTTTTATTAAAATGTATCATTTGTGCAAACTTTCGATATTGTGGACCGAAGAATTGCTTTTAATAGGCTTGAATTATCTAAAGAAACTTAAACAATGTGACTGAATGTACAAGAAATCGCCAAAAATAAAACGTTTTACAACCCTTAAAGCTGCACTCTCACACTTAAGGATCAAAGGAATTTCTCTTTAATTGAAATGTGGCATTTGTGCAACATTTCGATATTGTGGACCGAAGAATTGCTTTTAAAAGGCTTGAATTATCTAAAGAAACTAAAACAATGTGACTGAATGTACAAGAAAACGCAAAAATATAAACCTTTTAGAACCCTTAAAGCTGCACTCTCACACTTGACCAAAGGAATTTCTCTTTAATTGAAATGTGCCATTTGTGCAACCATTCGATATAAAACTCTCTTGTATAAAGTGACCGACTACTACAGTGACGAGGATGTGACGTTCGGGTTGGCGCAGGACGACGTAGTTCACATGAATTCAAATTGCAACGCATATCCACGGGCACGATGACCAAAAGCGGAGGAGCAGCTGTTCTTCGACCAATTCGTAGGTGCCCGACCTATTAACCGCCAAAAACCACTATATATTCTTCATAATGTCAAGCAGATGAATTATTGAGGACCGAAGAATTGTCTAAAGGAACTTGAACAATGTTACTGAATGGACAATAAAACGCCAATAATATAAGCTTTTACGATCTTTAAAGCTGCACTCTCACATATTGACCGATTGCAAAAATTATTTATCTTGACATGTGCCATTTGAGGAACCTTTCGATAAAATCCTTTCTTATCTAACATGGGCGACTACTACAGTGACGAGGATGTGACGTTTCAGTTGGCGTAGGACGACGTAATTGACGAGAATACGAATTGAAACGCAAATCAACGGGGAAGACGTCCAAACGCTGATGATGGACATTGCGTGTGCTCTCCCATTGTGGTTTCCCAGACCCTGAATGGCTTGGACGATTTTGTAGGTAGCAGATCTATTAGCCACCAAAAACCAATATATATTGACGGTTAATAAATGTTCAAAGAAAAGCACATAATTCAAATCAAACTTATGTCAATGTTACTGAATAGACAAGAAATGCCAAATATATAATCGTTTTACAACCTTTAAAGCTGCACTCTCATACTTGGCCGAAGGAATTTCTCTTTTCTTAAAATGTGCCATTTGTGGAACCTTTAAATATAAAACTCTGTTTTATAACATGACCGACTACTACAGTAACGAGGATGTGACGTTCCGGTTGACGCAGGACGACGTAATTTACAAGAATTTAAATTGCAACGCAAATCAATGGGGACAACTTTAGTACTCGGGTCGTTTAATGATGACGGATATTGATGATGCTTTCAAAAAGTTTTAATTATCTAAAGAAATTAAAAAAAAAGTTACTGAATAGACAAGAAATCTCAAATATGTAATTTAACCATCAAAAACCAATATATATTGAAAGTAATTAAATGCACAAAGCTTTATAATATCATTCTTTCCTTCGCAATGTTACTGAATGGACAAGAAAACGCCAAAATTATAAGCGTTTTCCAATCTATAAAGCTGCACTCTTCACACATTGACCGATTGCAAAATATATTTATCTTCAAATATGCCATTTGTGGAACTTTTCGATATATTCCTTTCTTTTCTAACTTGACCGACTACTACAGTCACGAGGATGTGACGTTCCGGTTGGCGCAGGAGTCGTAGTTGACGATAATTCGAATTGCAACGAAAATCAACGGGGACGACGACCAAACTCGAGCCGTTTAGTAATGACATACATTGATGGTGCTTTAAAAATTGTTTCACATCCTTTAAAGCTGCACTCTCACACTTGACCGAAGGAATTTCTCTGTTATTGAAATGTGCCATTTGTGGAACCTTTCGATATAAGACTGTCTTGTATAAAATGACCGACTACTACAGTGACGAGGATGTGACGTTCCGGTTGGCGCAGGACGACATAGTTGACAAGAATTCAAATTGCAACGCATATCAACGGGCACAATGACCAAAAGCGGAGGAGCAGATGTTCTTCGACCAATTCGTAGATGCCCGACCTATTAACCGCCCGAAACCAGTATATATTCTTCATAATGTCAAGGAATTGAATTATTGCGGACGAAGAATTGCTTTAAAGAAACTTGAATGGACAATAAAACGCCAAAATATAAGCTTTTTACGATCTTTAGAGCTGCACTCTCACACATTGATTGACCGATTGCATTTTTCTTTATCTTGACATGTGCCATTTGAGGAAACTTTCGATATAATCCTTTCTTATCTAACATGGGCGACTACTACAGTGACGAGGATGTGACGTTCCAGTTGGCGTAAGACGACGTAATTTTACGAGAATTCGAATTGAAACGTAAATCAACGGGGAAGACGTCCAAACGCTGATGATGGACATTGCGTGTGCTCTCCCATTGTGTTTTCCCAGACCCTGAATGGCTTGGACGATTTAATAGGTAGCCGACCTATTAGCCACCAAAAACCAATATATGTGGATGGGAATGCGATTTTGATCATTGTGGCGCTAACGTGAATAACGAGAAAAAGCGAGAATCAAATCGCGCACTCTTTTCCCCTTGATTTTTCATGGTATTTTCGAGCTTAAAACTTAGTTATTTGTTGTCAACATAAAAAACACGCCAATTTCAGCAATAAACCCTCTGCAACACTATTTATTGACGTTTAGTTGATCATAACCTTTTAACGTGTGTTTAATTTACCGAAAGAGTTGGTCAGCTGTTCGGCTTTTGGACTTTGGTAACTACGTTTGTATGACGGTAAGGTGCAAACATTTCTGGTCGATGATGTGAGGCGTTTTTGAAATAAAAACAGTATTATTTTTTTTTTTTGAAACGAAAGAACATTGATCAGAATATGCTTGATCATGAAATGGTTGTTTATAACCGATATTTGTTAACATTCTGACAAACAACGTAGTAACCGAGACACCGTTTCCCAGTTTATCACGAGGAACACATTATTCAAATGTGTCTTTTGTGCAAACTTTCGATATTGTTGACCGAAGAATTGCTTTTAAAAGGCTTGAATTATCTATAGAAACTTGAATGGACAATAAAACGCCAATAATATAAGCTTTTTACGATCTTTAAAGCTGCACTCTCACACATTGACCGATTGCAAAAATTATTTATCTTGACATGTGCCATTTGAGGAACCTTTCGATAAAATCCTTTCTTATCTAACATGGGCGACTACTACAGTGACGAGGATGTGACGTTTCAGTTGGCGTAGGACGACGTAATTGACGAGAATTCGAATTGAAACGCAAATCAACGGGGAAGACGTCCAAACGCTGATGATGGACATTGCGTGTACTCTCCGATTGTGGTTTCCCAGACCCTGAATTGCTTGAACGAATTCGTAGGTAGCCGACCTATTAGCCACAAAAAACCAATATATATTGACAGTTAATAAATGTTCAAAGCACATAATTCAAATCAAACTTATGTCAATGTTACTGAATAGACAAGAAATGCAAAATATATAATCATTTTACATCCTTTAAAGCTGCACTCTCATACTTGGCCGAAGGAATTTCTCTTTTCCTAAAATGTGCCATTTGTGGAACCTTTTAATATAAAACTCTCTTTTATAACATGACCGACTACTACAGTGACGAGGATGTGACGTTCCGGTTGGCGCAGGACGACATAGTTGACAAGAATTCAAATTGCAACGCATATCAACGGGCACAATGACCAAAAGCGGAGGAGCAGATGTTCTTCGACCAATTCGTAGATGCCCGACCTATTAACCGCCCGAAACCAGTATATATTCTTCATAATGTCAAGGAGGTGAATTATTGCGGACGAAGAATTGCTTTGAAGAAACTTGAATGGACAATAAAACGCCAAAATATAAGCTTTTTAAGATCTTTAAAGCTGCACTCTCACACATTGACCGATTGCATTTTTCTTTTTCTTGACATGTGCCATTTGAGGAACCTTTCGATATAATCCTTTCTTATCTAACATGAGCGACTACTAAAGTGACGAGGATGTGACGTTCCAGTTGGCGTAAGACGACGTAATTGACGAGAATTCGAATTGAAACGCAAATCAACGGGGAAGACGACCAAACTCGAGCCTTTTAGTAATGACGGACATTGATGGTGCTTTTAAAAAAAGGCTTGAGTTTTCTAAAGAAACTAAATAAATGTTACAAATATATAATCTTTCACATCCTTAAAAGCTGCACTCTCACACTTGACCGAAGGAATTTCACTTTTATTAAAATGTGTCATTTGTGCAAATTTTCGATATTGTGGACCGAAGAATTGCTTTTAATAGGCTTGAATTATCTAAAGAAACTTAAACAATGTGACTGAATGTACAAGAAATCGCCAAAAATAAAACGTTTTACAACCCTTAAAGCTGCACTCTCACACTTAAGGATCAAAGGAATTTCTCTTTAATTGAAATGTGGCATTTGTGCAACATTTCGATATTGTGGACCGAAGAATTGCTTTTAAAAGGCTTGAATTATCTAAAGAAACTAAAACAATGTGACTGAATGTACAAGAAAACGCAAAAATATAAACCTTTTAGAACCCTTAAAGCTGCACTCTCACACTTGACCAAAGGAATTTCTCTTTAATTGAAATGTGCCATTTGTGCAACCATTCGATATAAAACTCTCTTGTATAAAGTGACCGACTACTACAGTGACGAGGATGTGACGTTCGGGTTGGCGCAGGACGACGTAGTTCACATGAATTCAAATTGCAACGCATATCCACGGGCACGATGACCAAAAGCGGAGGAGCAGCTGTTCTTCGACCAATTCGTAGGTGCCCGACCTATTAACCGCCAAAAACCACTATATATTCTTCATAATGTCAAGCAGATGAATTATTGAGGACCGAAGAATTGTCTAAAGGAACTTGAACAATGTTACTGAATGGACAATAAAACGCCAATAATATAAGCTTTTACGATCTTTAAAGCTGCACTCTCACATATTGACCGATTGCAAAAATTATTTATCTTGACATGTGCCATTTGAGGAACCTTTCGATA
Source organism: Mya arenaria (assembly GCF_026914265.1). Lineage (NCBI taxonomy): Eukaryota > Metazoa > Mollusca > Bivalvia > Myida > Myidae > Mya > Mya arenaria. The sequence continues at coordinate 50,074,195 of NC_069126.1, read as the reverse complement.
AAATCCTTTCTTATCTAACATGGGCGACTACTACAGTGACGAGGATGTGACGTTTCAGTTGGCGTAGGACGACGTAATTGACGAGAATACGAATTGAAACGCAAATCAACGGGGAAGACGTCCAAACGCTGATGATGGACATTGCGTGTGCTCTCCCATTGTGGTTTCCCAGACCCTGAATGGCTTGGACGATTTTGTAGGTAGCAGATCTATTAGCCACCAAAAACCAATATATATTGACGGTTAATAAATGTTCAAAGAAAAGCACATAATTCAAATCAAACTTATGTCAATGTTACTGAATAGACAAGAAATGCCAAATATATAATCGTTTTACAACCTTTAAAGCTGCACTCTCATACTTGGCCGAAGGAATTTCTCTTTTCTTAAAATGTGCCATTTGTGGAACCTTTAAATATAAAACTCTGTTTTATAACATGACCGACTACTACAGTAACGAGGATGTGACGTTCCGGTTGGCGCAGGACGACGTAGTTTACAAGAATTTAAATTGCAACGCAAATCAATGGGGACAAATACCAAACTCGGGCCGTTTAATGATGACGGATATTGATGATGCTTTTAAAAGGTTTCAATTATCTTAAGAAATTAACAAAAAAATGTTACTGAATAGACAAGAAATGCCAAATATATAATCGTTTTACAACCTTTAAAGCTGCACTCTCATACTTGGCCGAAGGAATTTCTATTTTCTTAAAATGTGCCATTTGTGGAACCTTTAAATATAAAACTCTGTTTTATAACATGACCGACTACTACAGTAACGAGGATGTGACGTTCCGGTTGACGCAGGACGACGTAATTTACAAGAATTTAAATTGCAACGCAAATCAATGGGGACAACTTTAGTACTCGGGTCGTTTAATGATGACGGATATTGATGATGCTTTCAAAAAGTTTTAATTATCTAAAGAAATTAAAAAAAAAGTTACTGAATAGACAAGAAATCTCAAATATGTAATTTAACCATCAAAAACCAATATATATTGAAAGTAATTAAATGCACAAAGCTTTATAATATCATTCTTTCCTTCGCAATGTTACTGAATGGACAAGAAAACGCCAAAATTATAAGCGTTTTCCAATCTATAAAGCTGCACTCTTCACACATTGACCGATTGCAAAATATATTTATCTTCAAATATGCCATTTGTGGAACTTTTCGATATATTCCTTTCTTTTCTAACTTGACCGACTACTACAGTCACGAGGATGTGACGTTCCGGTTGGCGCAGGAGTCGTAGTTGACGATAATTCGAATTGCAACGAAAATCAACGGGGACGACGACCAAACTCGAGCCGTTTAGTAATGACATACATTGATGGTGCTTTAAAAATTGTTTCACATCCTTTAAAGCTGCACTCTCACACTTGACCGAAGGAATTTCTCTGTTATTGAAATGTGCCATTTGTGGAACCTTTCGATATAAGACTGTCTTGTATAAAATGACCGACTACTACAGTGACGAGGATGTGACGTTCCGGTTGGCGCAGGACGACATAGTTGACAAGAATTCAAATTGCAACGCATATCAACGGGCACAATGACCAAAAGCGGAGGAGCAGATGTTCTTCGACCAATTCGTAGATGCCCGACCTATTAACCGCCCGAAACCAGTATATATTCTTCATAATGTCAAGGAATTGAATTATTGCGGACGAAGAATTGCTTTAAAGAAACTTGAATGGACAATAAAACGCCAAAATATAAGCTTTTTACGATCTTTAGAGCTGCACTCTCACACATTGATTGACCGATTGCATTTTTCTTTATCTTGACATGTGCCATTTGAGGAAACTTTCGATATAATCCTTTCTTATCTAACATGGGCGACTACTACAGTGACGAGGATGTGACGTTCCAGTTGGCGTAAGACGACGTAATTTTACGAGAATTCGAATTGAAACGTAAATCAACGGGGAAGACGTCCAAACGCTGATGATGGACATTGCGTGTGCTCTCCCATTGTGTTTTCCCAGACCCTGAATGGCTTGGACGATTTAATAGGTAGCCGACCTATTAGCCACCAAAAACCAATATATGTGGATGGGAACGCGATTTTGATCATTGTGGCGCTAACGTGAATAACGAGAAAAAGCGAGAATCAAATCGCGCACTCTTTTCCCCTTGATTTTTCATGGTATTTTCGAGCTTAAAACTTAGTTATTTGTTGTCAACATAAAAAACACGCCAATTTCAGCAATAAACCCTCTGCAACACTATTTATTGACGTTTAGTTGATCATAACCTTTTAACGTGTGTTTAATTTACCGAAAGAGTTGGTCAGCTGTTCGGCTTTTGGACTTTGGTAACTACGTTTGTATGACGGTAAGGTGCAAACATTTCTGGTCGATGATGTGAGGCGTTTTTGAAATAAAAACAGTATTATTTTTTTTTTTTGAAACGAAAGAACATTGATCAGAATATGCTTGATCATGAAATGGTTGTTTATAACCGATATTTGTTAACATTCTGACAAACAACGTAGTAACCGAGACACCGTTTCCCAGTTTATCACGAGGAACACATTATTCAAATGTGTCTTTTGTGCAAACTTTCGATATTGTTGACCGAAGAATTGCTTTTAAAAGGCTTGAATTATCTATAGAAACTTGAATGGACAATAAAACGCCAATAATATAAGCTTTTTACGATCTTTAAAGCTGCACTCTCACACATTGACCGATTGCAAAAATTATTTATCTTGACATGTGCCATTTGAGGAACCTTTCGATAAAATCCTTTCTTATCTAACATGGGCGACTACTACAGTGACGAGGATGTGACGTTTCAGTTGGCGTAGGACGACGTAATTGACGAGAATTCGAATTGAAACGCAAATCAACGGGGAAGACGTCCAAACGCTGATGATGGACATTGCGTGTACTCTCCGATTGTGGTTTCCCAGACCCTGAATTGCTTGAACGAATTCGTAGGTAGCCGACCTATTAGCCACAAAAAACCAATATATATTGACAGTTAATAAATGTTCAAAGCACATAATTCAAATCAAACTTATGTCAATGTTACTGAATAGACAAGAAATGCAAAATATATAATCATTTTACATCCTTTAAAGCTGCACTCTCATACTTGGCCGAAGGAATTTCTCTTTTCCTAAAATGTGCCATTTGTGGAACCTTTTAATATAAAACTCTCTTTTATAACATGACCGACTACTACAGTGACGAGGATGTGACGTTCCGGTTGGCGCAGGACGACATAGTTGACAAGAATTCAAATTGCAACGCATATCAACGGGCACAATGACCAAAAGCGGAGGAGCAGATGTTCTTCGACCAATTCGTAGATGCCCGACCTATTAACCGCCCGAAACCAGTATATATTCTTCATAATGTCAAGGAGGTGAATTATTGCGGACGAAGAATTGCTTTGAAGAAACTTGAATGGACAATAAAACGCCAAAATATAAGCTTTTTAAGATCTTTAAAGCTGCACTCTCACACATTGACCGATTGCATTTTTCTTTTTCTTGACATGTGCCATTTGAGGAACCTTTCGATATAATCCTTTCTTATCTAACATGAGCGACTACTAAAGTGACGAGGATGTGACGTTCCAGTTGGCGTAAGACGACGTAATTGACGAGAATTCGAATTGAAACGCAAATCAACGGGGAAGACGACCAAACTCGAGCCTTTTAGTAATGACGGACATTGATGGTGCTTTTAAAAAAAGGCTTGAGTTTTCTAAAGAAACTAAATAAATGTTACAAATATATAATCTTTCACATCCTTAAAAGCTGCACTCTCACACTTGACCGAAGGAATTTCACTTTTATTAAAATGTGTCATTTGTGCAAATTTTCGATATTGTGGACCGAAGAATTGCTTTTAATAGGCTTGAATTATCTAAAGAAACTTAAACAATGTGACTGAATGTACAAGAAATCGCCAAAAATAAAACGTTTTACAACCCTTAAAGCTGCACTCTCACACTTAAGGATCAAAGGAATTTCTCTTTAATTGAAATGTGGCATTTGTGCAACATTTCGATATTGTGGACCGAAGAATTGCTTTTAAAAGGCTTGAATTATCTAAAGAAACTAAAACAATGTGACTGAATGTACAAGAAAACGCAAAAATATAAACCTTTTAGAACCCTTAAAGCTGCACTCTCACACTTGACCAAAGGAATTTCTCTTTAATTGAAATGTGCCATTTGTGCAACCATTCGATATAAAACTCTCTTGTATAAAGTGACCGACTACTACAGTGACGAGGATGTGACGTTCGGGTTGGCGCAGGACGACGTAGTTCACATGAATTCAAATTGCAACGCATATCCACGGGCACGATGACCAAAAGCGGAGGAGCAGCTGTTCTTCGACCAATTCGTAGGTGCCCGACCTATTAACCGCCAAAAACCACTATATATTCTTCATAATGTCAAGCAGATGAATTATTGAGGACCGAAGAATTGTCTAAAGGAACTTGAACAATGTTACTGAATGGACAATAAAACGCCAATAATATAAGCTTTTACGATCTTTAAAGCTGCACTCTCACATATTGACCGATTGCAAAAATTATTTATCTTGACATGTGCCATTTGAGGAACCTTTCGATAAAATCCTTTCTTATCTAACATGGGCGACTACTACAGTGACGAGGATGTGACGTTTCAGTTGGCGTAGGACGACGTAATTGACGAGAATACGAATTGAAACGCAAATCAACGGGGAAGACGTCCAAACGCTGATGATGGACATTGCGTGTGCTCTCCCATTGTGGTTTCCCAGACCCTGAATGGCTTGGACGATTTTGTAGGTAGCAGATCTATTAGCCACCAAAAACCAATATATATTGACGGTTAATAAATGTTCAAAGAAAAGCACATAATTCAAATCAAACTTATGTCAATGTTACTGAATAGACAAGAAATGCCAAATATATAATCGTTTTACAACCTTTAAAGCTGCACTCTCATACTTGGCCGAAGGAATTTCTCTTTTCTTAAAATGTGCCATTTGTGGAACCTTTAAATATAAAACTCTGTTTTATAACATGACCGACTACTACAGTAACGAGGATGTGACGTTCCGGTTGGCGCAGGACGACGTAGTTTACAAGAATTTAAATTGCAACGCAAATCAATGGGGACAAATACCAAACTCGGGCCGTTTAATGATGACGGATATTGATGATGCTTTTAAAAGGTTTCAATTATCTTAAGAAATTTACAAAAAAATGTTACTGAATAGACAAGAAATGCCAAATATATAATCGTTTTACAACCTTTAAAGCTGCACTCTCATACTTGGCCGAAGGAATTTCTATTTTCTTAAAATGTGCCATTTGTGGAACCTTTAAATATAAAACTCTGTTTTATAACATGACCGACTACTACAGTAACGAGGATGTGACGTTCCGGTTGACGCAGGACGACGTAATTTACAAGAATTTAAATTGCAACGCAAATCAATGGGGACAACTTTAGTACTCGGGTCGTTTAATGATGACGGATATTGATGATGCTTTCAAAAAGTTTTAATTATCTAAAGAAATTAAAAAAAAAGTTACTGAATAGACAAGAAATCTCAAATATGTAATTTAACCATCAAAAACCAATATATATTGAAAGTAATTAAATGCACAAAGCTTTATAATATCATTCTTTCCTTCGCAATGTTACTGAATGGACAAGAAAACGCCAAAATTATAAGCGTTTTCCAATCTATAAAGCTGCACTCTTCACACATTGACCGATTGCAAAATATATTTATCTTCAAATATGCCATTTGTGGAACTTTTCGATATATTCCTTTCTTTTCTAACTTGACCGACTACTACAGTCACGAGGATGTGACGTTCCGGTTGGCGCAGGAGTCGTAGTTGACGATAATTCGAATTGCAACGAAAATCAACGGGGACGACGACCAAACTCGAGCCGTTTAGTAATGACATACATTGATGGTGCTTTAAAAATTGTTTCACATCCTTTAAAGCTGCACTCTCACACTTGACCGAAGGAATTTCTCTGTTATTGAAATGTGCCATTTGTGGAACCTTTCGATATAAGACTGTCTTGTATAAAATGACCGACTACTACAGTGACGAGGATGTGACGTTCCGGTTGGCGCAGGACGACATAGTTGACAAGAATTCAAATTGCAACGCATATCAACGGGCACAATGACCAAAAGCGGAGGAGCAGATGTTCTTCGACCAATTCGTAGATGCCCGACCTATTAACCGCCCGAAACCAGTATATATTCTTCATAATGTCAAGGAATTGAATTATTGCGGACGAAGAATTGCTTTAAAGAAACTTGAATGGACAATAAAACGCCAAAATATAAGCTTTTTACGATCTTTAGAGCTGCACTCTCACACATTGATTGACCGATTGCATTTTTCTTTATCTTGACATGTGCCATTTGAGGAAACTTTCGATATAATCCTTTCTTATCTAACATGGGCGACTACTACAGTGACGAGGATGTGACGTTCCAGTTGGCGTAAGACGACGTAATTTTACGAGAATTCGAATTGAAACGTAAATCAACGGGGAAGACGTCCAAACGCTGATGATGGACATTGCGTGTGCTCTCCCATTGTGTTTTCCCAGACCCTGAATGGCTTGGACGATTTTGTAGGTAGCCGACCTATTAGCCACCAAAAACCAATATATATTGACAGTTAATAAATGTTCAAAGAAAAGCACATAATTCAAATCAAACTTATGTCAATGTTACTGAATGGACAATAAAACGCCAAAATTATAAGCGTTCTCCAATCTATAAAGCTGCACTCTCACACATTGACCGATTGCAAAATATATTTATCTTCAAATGTGCCATTTGTAGAACTTTTAGATATATTCCTTTCTTGTCTAACTTGACCGATTACTACAGTCACGAGGATGTGACGTTCCGGTTCGCACAGGACTACGTAGTTGACAAGAATTCAAATTGCAACGAAAATCAACGGGGACGACGACCAAACTCGAGCCGTTTAGTAATGACGGACATTGATGGTGTTTTATAAAAAGGCTTGAATTTTCTAAAGAAACTAAATAAATGTTACAAATATATAATCGTTTCACATCCTTTAAAGCTGCACTCTCACACTTGACCGAAGGAATTTATCTTTTATTGAAATGTGTCTTTTGTGCAAACTTTCGATATTGTGGAGCGAAGAATTGCTTTTAAAAGGCTTGAATTATCTAAAGAAACTTGAATGGACAATAAAATGCCAATAATATAAGCTTTTTACGATCTTTAAAGCTGCACTCTCACATATTGACCGAATGCAAAAATTATTTATCTTGACATGTGCCATTTGAGGAACCTTTCGATAAAATCCTTTCTTATCTAACATGGGCGACTACTACAGTGACGAGGATGTGACGTTTCAGTTGGCGTAGGACGACGTAATTGACGAGAATTCGAATTGAAACGCAAATCAACGGGAAAGACGTCCAAACGCTGATGATGGACATTGCGTGTACTCTCCCATTGTGGTTTTCCAGACCCTGAATGGCTTGTACGAATTCGTAGGTAGCCGACCTATTAGCCACCAAACACCAATATTTATTGACAGTTAATAAATTTTCAAAGAAAAGCACATAATTCAAATCAAACTTATGTCAATGTTACTGAATAGACAAGAAATGCCAAATATATAATCATTTTACAACCTTTAAAGCAGCACTCTCATACTTGGCCGAAGGAATTCCTCTTTTCTTGACAAGACTGTGCCATTTGTGGAACCTTTAAATATAAAACTCTGTTTTATAACATGACCGACTACTACAGTAACGAGGATGTGACGTTCCGGTTGATGCAGGACGACGTAGTTTACAAGAATTCAAATTGCAACGCAAATCAATGGGGACAACTACTAAACTCGGGTCGTTTAATGATGACGAATATAGATGATGCTTTCAAAAAGTTTTAATTATCTAAAGAAATTTAAAAAAAAAAGTTACTGAATAGACAAGAAATCCCAAATATGTAATTTAACCATCAAAAACCAATATATATTGAAAGTAATTAAATGCACAAAGCTTTATAATATCATTCTTTCCTTCGCAATGTTACTGAATGGACAAGAAAACGCCAAAATTATAAGCGTTTTCCAATCTGCACTCTCACACATTGACCGATTGCAAAATATATTTATCTTCAAATGTGCCATTTGTGGAACTTTTCGATATATTCCTTTCTTGTCTAACATGACCGACTACTACAGTGACGAGGATGTGACGTTCCGGTTCGCACAGGACGATGTATTTGACGATAATTCAAATTGCAACGAAAATCAACGGGGACGACGACCAAACTCGAGCCGTTTAGTAATGACGGACATTGATGGTGCTTTATAAAAAGGCTTGAATTTTCTAAAGAAACTAAATAAATGTTACAAATATATAATCGTTTTACATCCTTTAAAGCTGCACTCTCACACTTGACCGAATGAATTTCTCTTTTATTCAAATGTGTCTTTTGTGCAAAATTTCGATATTGTTGACCGAAGAATTGCTTTTAAAAGGCTTGAATTATCTATAGAAACTTGAATGGACAATAAAACGCCAATAATATAAGCCTTTTACGATCTTTAAAGCTGCACTCTCACACATTGACCGATTGCAAAAATTATTTATCTTGACATGTGCCATTTGAGGAACCTTTCGATAAAATCCTTTCTTATCTAACATGGGCGACTACTACAGTGACGAGGATGTGACGTTTCAGTTGGCGTAGGACGACGTAATTGACGAGAATTCGAATTGAAACGCAAATCAACGGAGAAGACGTCCAAACGCTGATGATGGACATTGCGTGTGCTCTCCCATTGTTGTTTCCCAGACCCTCAATGGCTTGGACGATTTTGTAGGTAGCCGACCTATTAGCCACCAAAAACCAATATATATTGACAGTTAATAAATGTTCAAAGAAAAGCACATAATTCAAATCAAACTTATGTCAATGTTACTGAATAGACAAGAAATGCCAAATATATAATCGTTTTACAACCTTTAAAGCTGCACTCTCATACTTGGCCGAAGGAATTTCTCTTTTCTAAAAATGTGCCATTTGTGGAACCTTTAAATATAAAACTCTGTTTTATAACATGACCGACTACTACAGTAACGAGGATGTGACGTTCCGGTTGACGCAGGACGACGTAGTTTACAAGAATTCAAATTGCAACGCAAATCAATGGGGACAAATACCAAATTCGGGCCGTTTAATGATGACGGATATTGATGATGCTTTCAAAAAGTTTCAATTATCTTAAGAAATTAAAAAAAAAATGTTACTGAATAGACAAGAAATGCCAAATATATAATCGTTTTACAACCTTTAAAGCTGCACTCTCATACTTGGCCGAAGGAATTTCTATTTTCTTAAAATGTGCCATTTGTGGAACCTTTAAATATAAAACTCTGTTTTATAACATGACCGACTACTACAGTAACGAGGATGTGACGTTCCGGTTGACGCAGGACGACGTAATTTACAAGAATTTAAATTGCAACGCAAATCAATGGGGACAACTTTAGTACTCGGGTCGTTTAATGATGACGGATATTGATGATGCTTTCAAAAAGTTTTAATTATCTAAAGAAATTAAAAAAAAAGTTACTGAATAGACAAGAAATCTCAAATATGTAATTTAACCATCAAAAACCAATATATATTGAAAGTAATTAAATGCACAAAGCTTTATAATATCATTCTTTCCTTCGCAATGTTACTGAATGGACAAGAAAACGCCAAAATTATAAGCGTTTTCCAATCTATAAAGCTGCACTCTTCACACATTGACCGATTGCAAAATATATTTATCTTCAAATATGCCATTTGTGGAACTTTTCGATATATTCCTTTCTTTTCTAACTTGACCGACTACTACAGTCACGAGGATGTGACGTTCCGGTTGGCGCAGGAGTCGTAGTTGACGATAATTCGAATTGCAACGAAAATCAACGGGGACGACGACCAAACTCGAGCCGTTTAGTAATGACATACATTGATGGTGCTTTAAAAATTGTTTCACATCCTTTAAAGCTGCACTCTCACACTTGACCGAAGGAATTTCTCTGTTATTGAAATGTGCCATTTGTGGAACCTTTCGATATAAGACTGTCTTGTATAAAATGACCGACTACTACAGTGACGAGGATGTGACGTTCCGGTTGGCGCAGGACGACATAGTTGACAAGAATTCAAATTGCAACGCATATCAACGGGCACAATGACCAAAAGCGGAGGAGCAGATGTTCTTCGACCAATTCGTAGATGCCCGACCTATTAACCGCCCGAAACCAGTATATATTCTTCATAATGTCAAGGAATTGAATTATTGCGGACGAAGAATTGCTTTAAAGAAACTTGAATGGACAATAAAACGCCAAAATATAAGCTTTTTACGATCTTTAGAGCTGCACTCTCACACATTGATTGACCGATTGCATTTTTCTTTATCTTGACATGTGCCATTTGAGGAAACTTTCGATATAATCCTTTCTTATCTAACATGGGCGACTACTACAGTGACGAGGATGTGACGTTCCAGTTGGCGTAAGACGACGTAATTTTACTAGAATTCGAATTGAAACGTAAATCAACGGGGAAGACGTCCAAACGCTGATGATGGACATTGCGTGTGCTCTCCCATTGTGTTTTCCCAGACCCTGAATGGCTTGGACGATTTTGTAGGTAGCCGACCTATTAGCCACCAAAAACCAATATATATTGACAGTTAATAAATGTTCAAAGAAAAGCACATAATTCAAATCAAACTTATGTCAATGTTACTGAATGGACAATAAAACGCCAAAATTATAAGCGTTCTCCAATCTAAAAAGCTGCACTCTCACACATTGACCGATTGCAAAATATATTTATCTTCAAATGTGCCATTTGTAGAACTTTTAGATATATTCCTTTCTTGTCTAACTTGACCGATTACTACAGTCACGAGGATGTGACGTTCCGGTTCGCACAGGACTACGTAGTTGACAAGAATTCAAATTGAAACGAAAATCAACGGGGACGACGACCAAACTCGAGCCGTTTAGTAATGACGGACATTGATGGTGTTTTATAAAAAGGCTTGAATTTTCTAAAGAAACTAAATAAATGTTACAAATATATAATCGTTTCACATCCTTTAAAGCTGCACTCTCACACTTGACCGAATGAATTTCTCTTTTATTGAAATGTGTCTTTTGTGCAAACTTTCGATATTGTGGAGCGAAGAATTGCTTTTAAAAGGCTAGAATTATCTAAAGAAACTTGAATGGACAATAAAATGCCAATAATATAAGCTTTTTACGATCTTTAAAGCTGCACTCTCACATATTGACCGATTGCAAAAATTATTTATCTTGACATGTGCCATTTGAGGAACCTTTCGATAAAATCCTTTCTTATCTAACATGGGCGACTACTACAGTGACGAGGATGTGACGTTTCAGTTGGCGTAGGACGACGTAATTGACGAGAATTCGAATTGAAACGCAAATCAACGGGAAAGACGTCCAAACGCTGATGATGGACATTGCGTGTACTCTCCCATTGTGGTTTTCCAGACCCTGAATGGCTTGTACGAATTCGTAGGTAGCCGACCTATTAGCCACCAAACACCAATATATATTGACAGTTAATAAATGTTCAAAGAAAAGCACATAATTCAAATCAAACTTATGTCAATGTTACTGAATGACAAGAAATGCCAAATATATAATCATTTTACAACCTTTAAAGCTGCACTCTCATACTTGGCCGAAGGAATTCCTCTTTTCTTGACAAGACTGTGCCATTTGTGGAACCTTTAAATATAAAACTCTGTTTTATAACATGACCGACTACTACAGTAACGAGGATGTGACGTTCCGGTTGATGCAGGACGACGTAGTTTACAAGAATTCAAATTGCAACGCAAATCAATGGGGACAACTACTAAACTCGGGTCGTTTTATGATGACGAATATAGATGATGCTTTCAAAAAGTTTTAATTATCTAAAGAAATTTAAAAAAAAAAGTTACTGAATAGACAAGAAATCCCAAATATGTAATTTAACCATCAAAAACCAATATATATTGAAAGTAATTAAATGCACAAAGCTTTATAATATCATTCTTTCCTTCGCAATGTTACTGAATGGACAAGAAAACGCCAAAATTATAAGCTTTTTACGATCTTTAAAGCTGCACTCTCACACATTGACCGATTGCAAATATTATTTATCTTGACATGTGCCATTTGAGGAACCTTTCGATAAAATCCTTTCTTATCTAACATGGGCGACTACTACAGTGACGAGGATGTGACGTTTCAGTTGGCGTAGGACGACGTAATTGACGAGAATTCGAATTGAAACGCAAATCAACGGGGAAGACGTCCAAACGCTGATGATGGACAATGCGTGTGCTCTCCCATTGTGGCTTCCCAGACCCTGAATGGCTTGGACGATTTTGTAGGTAGCCGACCTATTAGCCACCAAAAACCAATAAATATTGACAGTTAATAAATGTTCAAAGAAAAGCACATAATTCAAATCAAACTTATGTCAATGTTACTGAATAGACAAGAAATGCCAAATATATAATCGTTTTACAACCTTTAAAGCTGCACTCTCATACTTGGCCGAAGGAATTTCTCTTTTCTTAAAATGTGCCATTTGTGGAACCTTTAAATATAAAACTCTGTTTTATAACATGACCGACTACTACAGTAACGAGGATGTGACGTTCCGGTTGACGCAGGACGACGTAATTTACAAGAATTTAAATTGCAACGCAAATCAATGGGGACAACTACTAAACTCGGGTCGTTTAATGATGACGGATATTGATGATGTTTTCAAAAAGTTTTAATTATCTAAAGAAATTAAAAAAAAAGTTACTGAATAGACAAGAAATCCCAAATATGTAATTTAACCATCAAAAACCAATATATATTGAAAGTAATTAAATGCACAAAGCTTTATAATATCATTCTTTCCTTCGCAATGTTACTGAATGGACAAGAAAACGCCAAAATTATAAGCTGCACTCTTCACATATTGACCGATTGCAAAATATATTTATCTTCAAATGTGCCATTTGTGGAACTTTTCGATATATTCCTTTCTTGTCTAACATGACGAGGATGTGACGTTCCGGTTCGCACAGGACGATGTATTTGACGATAATTCAAATTGCAACGAAAATCAACGGGGACGACGACCAAACTCGAGCCGTTTAGTAATGACGGACATTGATGGTGCTTTATAAAAAGGCTTGAATTTTCTAAAGAAACTAAATAAATGTTACAAATATATAATCGTTTCACATCCTTTAAAGCTGCACTCTCACACTTGACCGAAGGAATTTCTCTTTTATTGAAATGTGTATTTTGTGCAAACTTTCGATATTGTGGACCGAAGAATTGCTTTTAAAAGGCTTGAATTATCTATAGAAACTTGAATGGACAATAAAACGCCAATAATATAAGCTTTTTACGATCTTTAAAGCTGCACTCTCACACATTGACCGATTGCAAATATTATTTATCTTGACATGTGCCATTTGAGGAAACTTTCGATATAATCCGTTCTTATCTAACATGGGCGACTACTACAGTGACGAGGATGTGACGTTCCAGTTGGCGTAAGACGACGTAATTTTACGAGAATTCGAATTGAAACGCAAATCAACGGGGAAGACGTCCAAACGCTGATGATGGACATTGCGTGTGCTCTCCCATTGTGGTTTCCCAGACCCTGAATGGCATGGACGATTTTGTAGGTAGCCGACCTATTAGCCACCAAAAACCAATATATATTGACAGTTAATAAATGTTCAAAGAAAAGCACATAATTCAAATCAAACTTATGTCAATGTTACTGAATGGACAATAAAACGCCAAAATTATAAGCGTTCTCCAATCTATAAAGCTGCACTCTCACACATTGACCGATTGCAAAATATATTTATCTTCAAATGTGCCATTTGTGGAACTTTTCGATATATTCCTTTCTTGTCTAACATGACCGACTACTACAGTGACGAGGATGTGACGTTCCGGTTCGCACAGGACGATGTATTTGACGATAATTCAAATTGCAACGAAAATCAACGGGGACGACGACCAAACTCGAGCCGTTTAGTAATGACGGACATTGATGGTGCTTTATAAAAAGGCTTGAATTTTCTAAAGAAACTAAATAAATGTTACAAATATATAATCGTTTTACATCCTTTAAAGCTGCACTCTCACACTTGACCGAATGAATTTCTCTTTTATTCAAATGTGTCTTTTGTGCAAAATTTCGATATTGTTGACCGAAGAATTGCTTTTAAAAGGCTTGAATTATCTATAGAAACTTGAATGGACAATAAAACGCCAATAATATAAGCCTTTTACGATCTTTAAAGCTGCACTCTCACACATTGACCGATTGCAAAAATTATTTATCTTGACATGTGCCATTTGAGGAACCTTTCGATAAAATCCTTTCTTATCTAACATGGGCGACTACTACAGTGACGAGGATGTGACGTTTCAGTTGGCGTAGGACGACGTAATTGACGAGAATTCGAATTGAAACGCAAATCAACGGAGAAGACGTCCAAACGCTGATGATGGACATTGCGTGTGCTCTCCCATTGTTGTTTCCCAGACCCTCAATGGCTTGGACGATTTTGTAGGTAGCCGACCTATTAGCCACCAAAAACCAATATATATTGACAGTTAATAAATGTTCAAAGAAAAGCACATAATTCAAATCAAACTTATGTCAATGTTACTGAATAGACAAGAAATGCCAAATATATAATCGTTTTACAACCTTTAAAGCTGCACTCTCATACTTGGCCGAAGGAATTTCTCTTTTCTAAAAATGTGCCATTTGTGGAACCTTTAAATATAAAACTCTGTTTTATAACATGACCGACTACTACAGTAACGAGGATGTGACGTTCCGGTTGACGCAGGACGACGTAGTTTACAAGAATTCAAATTGCAACGCAAATCAATGGGGACAAATACCAAATTCGGGCCGTTTAATGATGACGGATATTGATGATGCTTTCAAAAAGTTTCAATTATCTTAAGAAATTAAAAAAAAAATGTTACTGAATAGACAAGAAATGCCAAATATATAATCGTTTTACAACCTTTAAAGCTGCACTCTCATACTTGGCCGAAGGAATTTCTATTTTCTTAAAATGTGCCATTTGTGGAACCTTTAAATATAAAACTCTGTTTTATAACATGACCGACTACTACAGTAACGAGGATGTGACGTTCCGGTTGACGCAGGACGACGTAATTTACAAGAATTTAAATTGCAACGCAAATCAATGGGGACAACTTTAGTACTCGGGTCGTTTAATGATGACGGATATTGATGATGCTTTCAAAAAGTTTTAATTATCTAAAGAAATTAAAAAAAAAGTTACTGAATAGACAAGAAATCTCAAATATGTAATTTAACCATCAAAAACCAATATATATTGAAAGTAATTAAATGCACAAAGCTTTATAATATCATTCTTTCCTTCGCAATGTTACTGAATGGACAAGAAAACGCCAAAATTATAAGCGTTTTCCAATCTATAAAGCTGCACTCTTCACACATTGACCGATTGCAAAATATATTTATCTTCAAATATGCCATTTGTGGAACTTTTCGATATATTCCTTTCTTTTCTAACTTGACCGACTACTACAGTCACGAGGATGTGACGTTCCGGTTGGCGCAGGAGTCGTAGTTGACGATAATTCGAATTGCAACGAAAATCAACGGGGACGACGACCAAACTCGAGCCGTTTAGTAATGACATACATTGATGGTGCTTTAAAAATTGTTTCACATCCTTTAAAGCTGCACTCTCACACTTGACCGAAGGAATTTCTCTGTTATTGAAATGTGCCATTTGTGGAACCTTTCGATATAAGACTGTCTTGTATAAAATGACCGACTACTACAGTGACGAGGATGTGACGTTCCGGTTGGCGCAGGACGACATAGTTGACAAGAATTCAAATTGCAACGCATATCAACGGGCACAATGACCAAAAGCGGAGGAGCAGATGTTCTTCGACCAATTCGTAGATGCCCGACCTATTAACCGCCCGAAACCAGTATATATTCTTCATAATGTCAAGGAATTGAATTATTGCGGACGAAGAATTGCTTTAAAGAAACTTGAATGGACAATAAAACGCCAAAATATAAGCTTTTTACGATCTTTAGAGCTGCACTCTCACACATTGATTGACCGATTGCATTTTTCTTTATCTTGACATGTGCCATTTGAGGAAACTTTCGATATAATCCTTTCTTATCTAACATGGGCGACTACTACAGTGACGAGGATGTGACGTTCCAGTTGGCGTAAGACGACGTAATTTTACTAGAATTCGAATTGAAACGTAAATCAACGGGGAAGACGTCCAAACGCTGATGATGGACATTGCGTGTGCTCTCCCATTGTGTTTTCCCAGACCCTGAATGGCTTGGACGATTTTGTAGGTAGCCGACCTATTAGCCACCAAAAACCAATATATATTGACAGTTAATAAATGTTCAAAGAAAAGCACATAATTCAAATCAAACTTATGTCAATGTTACTGAATGGACAATAAAACGCCAAAATTATAAGCGTTCTCCAATCTATAAAGCTGCACTCTCACACATTGACCGATTGCAAAATATATTTATCTTCAAATGTGCCATTTGTAGAACTTTTAGATATATTCCTTTCTTGTCTAACTTGACCGATTACTACAGTCACGAGGATGTGACGTTCCGGTTCGCACAGGACTACGTAGTTGACAAGAATTCAAATTGAAACGAAAATCAACGGGGACGACGACCAAACTCGAGCCGTTTAGTAATGACGGACATTGATGGTGTTTTATAAAAAGGCTTGAATTTTCTAAAGAAACTAAATAAATGTTACAAATATATAATCGTTTCACATCCTTTAAAGCTGCACTCTCACACTTGACCGAATGAATTTCTCTTTTATTGAAATGTGTCTTTTGTGCAAACTTTCGATATTGTGGAGCGAAGAATTGCTTTTAAAAGGCTAGAATTATCTAAAGAAACTTGAATGGACAATAAAATGCCAATAATATAAGCTTTTTACGATCTTTAAAGCTGCACTCTCACATATTGACCGATTGCAAAAATTATTTATCTTGACATGTGCCATTTGAGGAACCTTTCGATAAAATCCTTTCTTATCTAACATGGGCGACTACTACAGTGACGAGGATGTGACGTTTCAGTTGGCGTAGGACGACGTAATTGACGAGAATTCGAATTGAAACGCAAATCAACGGGAAAGACGTCCAAACGCTGATGATGGACATTGCGTGTACTCTCCCATTGTGGTTTTCCAGACCCTGAATGGCTTGTACGAATTCGTAGGTAGCCGACCTATTAGCCACCAAACACCAATATATATTGACAGTTAATAAATGTTCAAAGAAAAGCACATAATTCAAATCAAACTTATGTCAATGTTACTGAATGACAAGAAATGCCAAATATATAATCATTTTACAACCTTTAAAGCTGCACTCTCATACTTGGCCGAAGGAATTCCTCTTTTCTTGACAAGACTGTGCCATTTGTGGAACCTTTAAATATAAAACTCTGTTTTATAACATGACCGACTACTACAGTAACGAGGATGTGACGTTCCGGTTGATGCAGGACGACGTAGTTTACAAGAATTCAAATTGCAACGCAAATCAATGGGGACAACTACTAAACTCGGGTCGTTTTATGATGACGAATATAGATGATGCTTTCAAAAAGTTTTAATTATCTAAAGAAATTTAAAAAAAAAAGTTACTGAATAGACAAGAAATCCCAAATATGTAATTTAACCATCAAAAACCAATATATATTGAAAGTAATTAAATGCACAAAGCTTTATAATATCATTCTTTCCTTCGCAATGTTACTGAATGGACAAGAAAACGCCAAAATTATAAGCTTTTTACGATCTTTAAAGCTGCACTCTCACACATTGACCGATTGCAAATATTATTTATCTTGACATGTGCCATTTGAGGAACCTTTCGATAAAATCCTTTCTTATCTAACATGGGCGACTACTACAGTGACGAGGATGTGACGTTTCAGTTGGCGTAGGACGACGTAATTGACGAGAATTCGAATTGAAACGCAAATCAACGGGGAAGACGTCCAAACGCTGATGATGGACAATGCGTGTGCTCTCCCATTGTGGCTTCCCAGACCCTGAATGGCTTGGACGATTTTGTAGGTAGCCGACCTATTAGCCACCAAAAACCAATAAATATTGACAGTTAATAAATGTTCAAAGAAAAGCACATAATTCAAATCAAACTTATGTCAATGTTACTGAATAGACAAGAAATGCCAAATATATAATCGTTTTACAACCTTTAAAGCTGCACTCTCATACTTGGCCGAAGGAATTTCTCTTTTCTTAAAATGTGCCATTTGTGGAACCTTTAAATATAAAACTCTGTTTTATAACATGACCGACTACTACAGTAACGAGGATGTGACGTTCCGGTTGACGCAGGACGACGTAATTTACAAGAATTTAAATTGCAACGCAAATCAATGGGGACAACTACTAAACTCGGGTCGTTTAATGATGACGGATATTGATGATGTTTTCAAAAAGTTTTAATTATCTAAAGAAATTAAAAAAAAAGTTACTGAATAGACAAGAAATCCCAAATATGTAATTTAACCATCAAAAACCAATATATATTGAAAGTAATTAAATGCACAAAGCTTTATAATATCATTCTTTCCTTCGCAATGTTACTGAATGGACAAGAAAACGCCAAAATTATAAGCTGCACTCTTCACATATTGACCGATTGCAAAATATATTTATCTTCAAATGTGCCATTTGTGGAACTTTTCGATATATTCCTTTCTTGTCTAACATGACGAGGATGTGACGTTCCGGTTCGCACAGGACGATGTATTTGACGATAATTCAAATTGCAACGAAAATCAACGGGGACGACGACCAAACTCGAGCCGTTTAGTAATGACGGACATTGATGGTGCTTTATAAAAAGGCTTGAATTTTCTAAAGAAACTAAATAAATGTTACAAATATATAATCGTTTCACATCCTTTAAAGCTGCACTCTCACACTTGACCGAAGGAATTTCTCTTTTATTGAAATGTGTATTTTGTGCAAACTTTCGATATTGTGGACCGAAGAATTGCTTTTAAAAGGCTTGAATTATCTATAGAAACTTGAATGGACAATAAAACGCCAATAATATAAGCTTTTTACGATCTTTAAAGCTGCACTCTCACACATTGACCGATTGCAAATATTATTTATCTTGACATGTGCCATTTGAGGAAACTTTCGATATAATCCGTTCTTATCTAACATGGGCGACTACTACAGTGACGAGGATGTGACGTTCCAGTTGGCGTAAGACGACGTAATTTTACGAGAATTCGAATTGAAACGCAAATCAACGGGGAAGACGTCCAAACGCTGATGATGGACATTGCGTGTGCTCTCCCATTGTGGTTTCCCAGACCCTGAATGGCATGGACGATTTTGTAGGTAGCCGACCTATTAGCCACCAAAAACCAATATATATTGACAGTTAATAAATGTTCAAAGAAAAGCACATAATTCAAATCAAACTTATGTCAATGTTACTGAATGGACAATAAAACGCCAAAATTATAAGCGTTCTCCAATCTATAAAGCTGCACTCTCACACATTGACCGATTGCAAAATATATTTATCTTCAAATGTGCCATTTGTAGAACTTTTAGATATATTCCTTTCTTGTCTAACTTGACCGATTACTACAGTCACGAGGATGTGACGTTCCGGTTCGCACAGGACTACGTAGTTGACAAGAATTCAAATTGAAACGAAAATCAACGGGGACGACGACCAAACTCGAGCCGTTTAGTAATGACGGACATTGATGGTGTTTTATAAAAAGGCTTGAATTTTCTAAAGAAACTAAATAAATGTTACAAATATATAATCGTTTCACATCCTTTAAAGCTGCACTCTCACACTTGACCGAATGAATTTCTCTTTTATTGAAATGTGTCTTTTGTGCAAACTTTCGATATTGTGGAGCGTAGAATTGCTTTTAAAAGGCTTGAATTATCTAAAGAAACTTGAATGGACAATAAAATGCCAATAATATAAGCTTTTTACGATCTTTAAAGCTGCACTCTCACATATTGACCGATTGCAAAAATTATTTATCTTGACATGTGCCATTTGAGGAACCTTTCGATAAAATCCTTTCTTATCTAACATGGGCGACTACTACAGTGACGAGGATGTGAAGTTTCAGTTGGCGTAGGACGACGTAATTGACGAGAATTCGAATTGAAACGCAAATCAACGGGGAAGACGTCCAAACGCTGATGATGGACATTGCGTGTGCTCTCCCATTGTGGTTTCCCAGACCCTCAATGGCTTGGACGATTTTGTAGGTAGCCGACCTATTACCCACCAAAAACCAATATATATTGACAGTTAATAAATGTTCAAAGAAAAGCACATAATTCAAATCAAACTTATGTCAATGTTACTGAATAGACAAGAAATGCCAAATATATAATCGTTTTACAACCTTTAAAGCTGCACTCTCATACTTGGCCGAAGGAATTTCTCTTTTCTTAAAATGTGCCATTTGTGGAACCTTTAAATATAAAACTCTGTTTTATAACATGACCGACTACTACAGTAACGAGGATGTGACGTTCCGGTTGACGCAGGACGACGTAGTTTACAAGAATTCAAATTGCAACGCAAATCAATGGGGACAACTACTAAACTCGGGTCGATTTATGATGACGGATATTGATGATGCTTTCAAAAAGTTTCAATTATCTAAAGAAATTAAAAAAAAAAAGTTACTGAATAGACAAGAAATCCCAAATATGTAATTTAACCATCAAAAACCAATATATAGATTGAAAGTAATTAAATGCACAAAGCTTTATAATATCATTCTTTCCTTGGCAATGTTACTGAATGGACAAGAAAACGCCAAAATTATAAGCGTTTTCCAATCTATAAAGCTGCACTCTCACACATTGACCGATTGCAAAATATATTTATCTTCAAATGTGCCATTTGTGGAACTTTTCGATATATTCCTTTCTTGTCTAACATGACCGACTACTACAGTGACGAGGATGTGACGTTCCGGTTCGCACAGGACGATGTATTTGACGATAATTCAAATTGCAACGAAAATCAACGGGGACGACGACCAAACTCGAGCCGTTTAGTAATGACGGACATTGATGGTGCTTTATAAAAAGGCTTGAATTTTCTAAAGAAACTAAATAAATGTTACAAATATATAATCGTTTTACATCCTTTAAAGCTGCACTCTCACACTTGACCGAATGAATTTCTCTTTTATTCAAATGTGTCTTTTGTGCAAACTTTCGATATTGTTGACCGAAGAATTGCTTTTAAAAGGCTTGAATTATCTATAGAAACTTGAATGGACAATAAAACGCCAATAATATAAGCTTTTTACGATCTTTAAAGCTGCACTCTCACACATTGACCGATTGCAAAAATTATTTATCTTGACATGTGCCATTTGAGGAACCTTTCGATAAAATCCTTTCTTATCTAACATGGGCGACTACTACAGTGACGAGGATGTGACGTTTCAGTTGGCGTAGGACGACGTAATTGACGAGAATTCGAATTGAAACGCAAATCAACGGGGAAGACGTCCAAACGCTGATGATGGACATTGCGTGTACTCTCCGATTGTGGTTTCCCAGACCCTGAATTGCTTGAACGAATTCGTAGGTAGCCGACCTATTAGCCACAAAAAAACAATATATATTGACAGTTAATAAATGTTCAAAGCACATAATTCAAATCAAACTTATGTCAATGTTACTGAATAGACAAGAAATGCAAAATATATAATCATTTTACATCCTTTAAAGCTGCACTCTCATACTTGGCCGAAGGAATTTCTCTTTTCCTAAAATGTGCCATTTGTGGAACCTTTTAATATAAAACTCTCTTTTATAACATGACCGACTACTACAGTGACGAGGATGTGACGTTCCGGTTGGCGCAGGACGACAAAGTTGACAAGAATTCAAATTGCAACGCATATCAACGGGCACAATGACCAAAAGCGGAGGAGCAGATGTTCTTCGACCAATTCGTAGATGCCCGACCTATTAACCGCCCGAAACCAGTATATATTCTTCATAATGTCAAGGAGGTGAATTATTGCGGACGAAGAATTGCTTTGAAGAAACTTGAATGGACAATAAAACGCCAAAATATAAGCTTTTTAAGATCTTTAAAGCTGCACTCTCACACATTGACCGATTGCATTTTTCTTTATCTTGACATGCGATATAATCCTTTCTTATCTAACATGGGCGACTACTACAGTGACGAGGATGTGACGTTCCAGTTGGCGTAAGACGACGTAATTTTACGAGAATTCGAATTGAAACGTAAATCAACGGGGAAGACGTCCAAACGCTGATGATGGACATTGCGTGTGCTCTCCCATTGTGTTTTCCCAGACCCTGAATGGCTTGGACGATTTAATAGGTAGCCGACCTATTAGCCACCAAAAACCAATATATGTGGATGGGAACGCGATTTTGATCATTGTGGCGCTAACGTGAATAACGAGAAAAAGCGAGAATCAAATCGCGCACTCTTTTCCCCTTGATTTTTCATGGTATTTTCGAGCTTAAAACTTAGTTATTTGTTGTCAACATAAAAAACACGCCAATTTCAGCAATAAACCCTCTGCAACACTATTTATTGACGTTTAGTTGATCATAACCTTTTAACGTGTGTTTAATTTACCGAAAGAGTTGGTCAGCTGTTCGGCTTTTGGACTTTGGTAACTACGTTTGTATGACGGTAAGGTGCAAACATTTCTGGTCGATGATGTGAGGCGTTTTTGAAATAAAAACAGTATTATTTTATTTTTTTGAAACGAAAGAACATTGATCAGAATATGCTTGATCATGAAATGGTTGTTTATAACCGATATTTGTTAACATTCTGACAAACAACGTAGTAACCGAGACACCGTTTCCCAGTTTATCACGAGGAACACATTATTCAAATGTGTCTTTTGTGCAAACTTTCGATATTGTTGACCGAAGAATAGCTTTTAAAAGGCTTGAATTATCTATAGAAACTTGAATGGACAATAAAACGCCAATAATATAAGCTTTTTACGATCTTTAAAGCTGCACTCTCACACATTGACCGATTGCAAAAATTATTTATCTTGACATGTGCCATTTGAGGAACCTTTCGATAAAATCCTTTCTTATCTAACATGGGCGACTACTACAGTGACGAGGATGTGACGTTTCAGTTGGCGTAGGACGACGTAATTGACGAGAATTCGAATTGAAACGCAAATCAACGGGGAAGACGTCCAAACGCTGATGATGGACATTGCGTGTACTCTCCGATTGTGGTTTCCCAGACCCTGAATTGCTTGAACGAATTCGTAGGTAGCCGACCTATTAGCCACAAAAAACCAATATATATTGACAGTTAATAAATGTTCAAAGCACATAATTCAAATCAAACTTATGTCAATGTTACTGAATAGACAAGAAATGCAAAATATATAATCATTTTACATCTTTTAAAGCTGCACTCTCATACTTGGCCGAAGGAATTTCTCTTTTCCTAAAATGTGCCATTTGTGGAACCTTTTAATATAAAACTCTCTTTTATAACATGACCGACTACTACAGTGACGAGGATGTGACGTTCCGGTTGGCGCAGGACGACATAGTTGACAAGAATTCAAATTGCAACGCATATCAACGGGCACAATGACCAAAAGCGGAGGAGCAGATGTTCTTCGACCAATTCGTAGATGCCCGACCTATTAACCGCCCGAAACCAGTATATATTCTTCATAATGTCAAGGAGGTGAATTATTGCGGACGAAGAATTGCTTTGAAGAAACTTGAATGGACAATAAAACGCCAAAATATAAGCTTTTTAAGATCTTTAAAGCTGCACTCTCACACATTGACCGATTGCATTTTTCTTTTTCTTGACATGTGCCATTTGAGGAACCTTTCGATATAATCCTTTCTTATCTAACATGAGCGACTACTAAAGTGACGAGGATGTGACGTTCCAGTTGGCGTAAGACGACGTAATTGACGAGAATTCGAATTGAAACGCAAATCAACGGGGAAGACGACCAAACTCGAGCCTTTTAGTAATGACGGACATTGATGGTGCTTTTAAAAAAAGGCTTGAGTTTTCTAAAGAAACTAAATAAATGTTACAAATATATAATCTTTCACATCCTTAAAAGCTGCACTCTCACACTTGACCGAAGGAATTTCACTTTTATTAAAATGTGTCATTTGTGCAAATTTTCGATATTGTGGACCGAAGAATTGCTTTTAATAGGCTTGAATTATCTAAAGAAACTTAAACAATGTGACTGAATGTACAAGAAATCGCCAAAAATAAAACGTTTTACAACCCTTAAAGCTGCACTCTCACACTTAAGGATCAAAGGAATTTCTCTTTAATTGAAATGTGGCATTTGTGCAACATTTCGATATTGTGGACCGAAGAATTGCTTTTAAAAGGCTTGAATTATCTAAAGAAACTAAAACAATGTGACTGAATGTACAAGAAAACGCAAAAATATAAACCTTTTAGAACCCTTAAAGCTGCACTCTCACACTTGACCAAAGGAATTTCTCTTTAATTGAAATGTGCCATTTGTGCAACCATTCGATATAAAACTCTCTTGTATACAGTGACCGACTACTACAGTGACGAGGATGTGACGTTCGGGTTGGCGCAGGACGACGTAGTTCACATGAATTCAAATTGCAACGCATATCCACGGGCACGATGACCAAAAGCGGAGGAGCAGCTGTTCTTCGACCAATTCGTAGGTGCCCGACCTATTAACCGCCAAAAACCACTATATATTCTTCATAATGTCAAGCAGATGAATTATTGAGGACCGAAGAATTGTCTAAAGGAACTTGAACAATGTTACTGAATGGACAATAAAACGCCAATAATATAAGCTTTTACGATCTTTAAAGCTGCACTCTCACATATTGACCGATTGCAAAAATTATTTATCTTGACATGTGCCATTTGAGGAACCTTTCGATAAAATCCTTTCTTATCTAACATGGGCGACTACTACAGTGACGAGGATGTGACGTTTCAGTTGGCGTAGGACGACGTAATTGACGAGAATACGAATTGAAACGCAAATCAACGGGGAAGACGTCCAAACGCTGATGATGGACATTGCGTGTGCTCTCCCATTGTGGTTTCCCAGACCCTGAATGGCTTGGACGATTTTGTAGGTAGCAGATCTATTAGCCACCAAAAACCAATATATATTGACGGTTAATAAATGTTCAAAGAAAAGCACATAATTCAAATCAAACTTATGTCAATGTTACTGAATAGACAAGAAATGCCAAATATATAATCGTTTTACAACCTTTAAAGCTGCACTCTCATACTTGGCCGAAGGAATTTCTCTTTTCTTAAAATGTGCCATTTGTGGAACCTTTAAATATAAAACTCTGTTTTATAACATGACCGACTACTACAGTAACGAGGATGTGACGTTCCGGTTGGCGCAGGACGACGTAGTTTACAAGAATTTAAATTGCAACGCAAATCAATGGGGACAAATACCAAACTCGGGCCGTTTAATGATGACGGATATTGATGATGCTTTTAAAAGGTTTCAATTATCTTAAGAAATTAACAAAAAAATGTTACTGAATAGACAAGAAATGCCAAATATATAATCGTTTTACAACCTTTAAAGCTGCACTCTCATACTTGGCCGAAGGAATTTCTATTTTCTTAAAATGTGCCATTTGTGGAACCTTTAAATATAAAACTCTGTTTTATAACATGACCGACTACTACAGTAACGAGGATGTGACGTTCCGGTTGACGCAGGACGACGTAATTTACAAGAATTTAAATTGCAACGCAAATCAATGGGGACAACTTTAGTACTCGGGTCGTTTAATGATGACGGATATTGATGATGCTTTCAAAAAGTTTTAATTATCTAAAGAAATTAAAAAAAAAGTTACTGAATAGACAAGAAATCTCAAATATGTAATTTAACCATCAAAAACCAATATATATTGAAAGTAATTAAATGCACAAAGCTTTATAATATCATTCTTTCCTTCGCAATGTTACTGAATGGACAAGAAAACGCCAAAATTATAAGCGTTTTCCAATCTATAAAGCTGCACTCTTCACACATTGACCGATTGCAAAATATATTTATCTTCAAATATGCCATTTGTGGAACTTTTCGATATATTCCTTTCTTTTCTAACTTGACCGACTACTACAGTCACGAGGATGTGACGTTCCGGTTGGCGCAGGAGTCGTAGTTGACGATAATTCGAATTGCAACGAAAATCAACGGGGACGACGACCAAACTCGAGCCGTTTAGTAATGACATACATTGATGGTGCTTTAAAAATTGTTTCACATCCTTTAAAGCTGCACTCTCACACTTGACCGAAGGAATTTCTCTGTTATTGAAATGTGCCATTTGTGGAACCTTTCGATATAAGACTGTCTTGTATAAAATGACCGACTACTACAGTGACGAGGATGTGACGTTCCGGTTGGCGCAGGACGACATAGTTGACAAGAATTCAAATTGCAACGCATATCAACGGGCACAATGACCAAAAGCGGAGGAGCAGATGTTCTTCGACCAATTCGTAGATGCCCGACCTATTAACCGCCCGAAACCAGTATATATTCTTCATAATGTCAAGGAATTGAATTATTGCGGACGAAGAATTGCTTTAAAGAAACTTGAATGGACAATAAAACGCCAAAATATAAGCTTTTTACGATCTTTAGAGCTGCACTCTCACACATTGATTGACCGATTGCATTTTTCTTTATCTTGACATGTGCCATTTGAGGAACCTTTCGATAAAATCCTTTCTTATCTAACATGGGCGACTACTACAGTGACGAGGATGTGACGTTTCAGTTGGCGTAGGACGACGTAATTGACGAGAATTCGAATTGAAACGCAAATCAACGGGAAAGACGTCCAAACGCTGATGATGGACATTGCGTGTACTCTCCCATTGTGGTTTTCCAGACCCTGAATGGCTTGTACGAATTCGTAGGTAGCCGACCTATTAGCCACCAAACACCAATATTTATTGACAGTTAATAAATTTTCAAAGAAAAGCACATAATTCAAATCAAACTTATGTCAATGTTACTGAATAGACAAGAAATGCCAAATATATAATCATTTTACAACCTTTAAAGCTGCACTCTCATACTTGGCCGAAGGAATTCCTCTTTTCTTGACAAGACTGTGCCATTTGTGGAACCTTTAAATATAAAACTCTGTTTTATAACATGACCGACTACTACAGTAACGAGGATGTGACGTTCCGGTTGATGCAGGACGACGTAGTTTACAAGAATTCAAATTGCAACGCAAATCAATGGGGACAACTACTAAACTCGGGTCGTTTAATGATGACGAATATAGATGATGCTTTCAAAAAGTTTTAATTATCTAAAGAAATTTTAAAAAAAAAGTTACTGAATAGACAAGAAATCCCAAATATGTAATTTAACCATCAAAAACCAATATATATTGAAAGTAATTAAATGCACAAAGCTTTATAATATCATTCTTTCCTTCGCAATGTTACTGAATGGACAAGAAAACGCCAAAATTATAAGCGTTCTCCAATCTGCACTCTCACACATTGACCGATTGCAAAATATATTTATCTTCAAATGTGCCATTTGTGGAACTTTTCGATATATTCCTTTCTTGTCTAACATGACCGACTACTACAGTGACGAGGATGTGACGTTCCGGTTCGCACAGGACGATGTATTTGACGATAATTCAAATTGCAACGAAAATCAACGGGGACGACGACCAAACTCGAGCCGTTTAGTAATGACGGACATTGATGGTGCTTTATAAAAAGGCTTGAATTTTCTAAAGAAACTAAATAAATGTTACAAATATATAATCGTTTTACATCCTTTAAAGCTGCACTCTCACACTTGACCGAATGAATTTCTCTTTTATTCAAATGTGTCTTTTGTGCAAAATTTCGATATTGTTGACCGAAGAATTGCTTTTAAAAGGCTTGAATTATCTATAGAAACTTGAATGGACAATAAAACGCCAATAATATAAGCCTTTTACGATCTTTAAAGCTGCACTCTCACACATTGACCGATTGCAAAAATTATTTATCTTGACATGTGCCATTTGAGGAACCTTTCGATAAAATCCTTTCTTATCTAACATGGGCGACTACTACAGTGACGAGGATGTGACGTTTCAGTTGGCGTAGGACGACGTAATTGACGAGAATTCGAATTGAAACGCAAATCAACGGAGAAGACGTCCAAACGCTGATGATGGACATTGCGTGTGCTCTCCCATTGTGGTTTCCCAGACCCTCAATGGCTTGGACGATTTTGTAGGTAGCCGACCTATTAGCCACCAAAAACCAATATATATTGACAGTTAATAAATGTTCAAAGAAAAGCACATAATTCAAATCAAACTTATGTCAATGTTACTGAATAGACAAGAAATGCCAAATATATAATCGTTTTACAACCTTTAAAGCTGCACTCTCATACTTGGCCGAAGGAATTTCTCTTTTCTTAAAATGTGCCATTTGTGGAACCTTTAAATATAAAACTCTGTTTTATAACATGACCGACTACTACAGTAACGAGGATGTGACGTTCCGGTTGACGCAGGACGACGTAGTTTACAAGAATTCAAATTGCAACGCAAATCAATGGGGACAACTACTAAACTCGGGTCGATTTATGATAACGGATATTGATGATGCTTTCAAAAAGTTTCAATTATCTAAAGAAATTAAAAAAAAAATGTTACTGAATAGACAAGAAATCCCAAATATGTAATTTAACCATCAAAAACCAATATATAGATTGAAAGTAATTAAATGCACAAAGCTTTATAATATCATTCTTTCCTTGGCAATGTTACTGAATGGACAAGAAAACGCCAAAATTATAAGCGTTTTACGATCTTTAAAGCTGCACTCTCACACATTGACCGATTGCAAAAATTATTTATCTTGACATGTGCCATTTGAGGAACCTTTCGATAAAATCCTTTCTTATCTAACATGGGCGACTACTACAGTGACGAGGATGTGACGTTTCAGTTGGCGTAGGACGACGTAATTGACGAGAATTCGAATTGAAACGCAAATCAACGGGGAAGACGTCCAAACGCTGATGATGGACATTGCGTGTACTCTCCGATTGTGGTTTCCCAGACCCTGAATGGCTTGAACGAATTCGTAGGTAGCCGACCTATTAGCCACAAAAAACAATATATATTGACAGTTAATAAATGTTCAAAGCACATAATTCAAATCAAACTTATGTCAATGTTACTGAATAGACAAGAAATGCCAAATATATAATCATTTTACAACCTTTAAAGCTGCACTCTCATACTTGGCCGAAGGAATTCCTCTTTTCTTGACAAGACTGTGCCATTTGTGGAACCTTTAAATATAAAACTCTGTTTTATAACATGACCGACTACTACAGTAACGAGGATGTGACGTTCCGGTTGATGCAGGACGACGTAGTTTACAAGAATTCAAATTGCAACGCATATCAATGGGGACAACTACTAAACTCGGGTCGTTTAATGATGACGAATATAGATGATGCTTTCAAAAAGTTTTAATTATCTAAAGAAATTTAAAAAAAAAAGTTACTGAATAGACAAGAAATCCCAAATATGTAATTTAACCATCAAAAACCAATATATATTGAAAGTAATTAAATGCACAAAGCTTTATAATATCATTCTTTCCTTCGCAATGTTACTGAATGGACAAGAAAACGCCAAAATTATAAGCGTTTTCCAATCTGCATTCTCACACATTGACCGATTGCAAAATATATTTATCTTCAAATGTGCCATTTGTGGAACTTTTCGATATATTCCTTTCTTGTCTAACATGACCGACTACTACAGTGACGAGGATGTGACGTTCCGGTTCGAACAGGACGATGTATTTGACGATAATTCAAATTGCAACGAAAATCAACGGGGACGACGACCAAACTCGAGCCGTTTAGTAATGACGGACATTGATGGTGCTTTATAAAAAGGCTTGAATTTTCTAAAGAAACTAAATAAATGTTACAAATATATAATCGTTTCACATCCTTTAAAGCTGCACTCTCACATTTGACCGAATGAATTTCTCTTTTATTGAAATGTGTATTTTGTGCAAACTTTCGATATTGTTGACCGAAGAATTGCTTTTAAAAGGCTTGAATTATCTATAGAAACTTGAATGGACAATAAAACGCCAATAATATAAGCTTTTTACGATCTTTAAAGCTGCACTCTCACACATTGACCGATTGCAAAAAATATTTATCTTGACATGTGCCATTTGAGGAACCTTTCGATAAAATCCTTTCTTATCTAACATGGGCGACTACTACAGTGACGAGGATGTGACGTTTCAGTTGGCGTAGGACGACGTAATTGACGAGAATTCGAATTGAAACGCAAATCAACGGGGAAGACGTCCAAACGCTGATGATGGACATTGCGTGTACTCTCCGATTGTGGTTTCCCAGACTCTGAATTGCTTGAACGAATTCGTAGGTAGCCGACCTATTAGCCACCAAAAACCAATATATATTGACAGTTAATAAATGTTCAAAGAAAAGCACATAATTCAAATCAAACTTATGTCAATGTTACTGAATAGACAAGAAATGCAAAATATATAATCATTTTACATTCTTTAAAGCTGCACTCTCATACTTGGCCGAAGGAATTTCTCTTTTCTTAAAATGTGCCATTTGTGGAACTTTTCGATATATTACTTTCTTGTCTAACATGACCGACTACTACAGTGACGAGGATGTGACGTTCCGGTTCGCACAGGACGATGTATTTGACGAGAATTCGAATTGCAACGAAAATCAACGGGGACGACGACCAAACTCGAGCCGTTTTGTAATGACCGGACATTGATGGTGCTTTATAAAAAGACTTGAATTTTCTAAAGAAACTAAATAAATGTTACAAATATATAATCGTTTCACATCCTTTAAAGCTGCACTCTCACACTTGACCGAAGGAATTTCTCTTTTATTGAAATGTGTCTTTTGTGCAAACTTTCGATATTGTGGACCGAAGAATTGCTTTTAAAAGGCTTAAAATATCTATAGAAACTTGAATGGACAATAAAACGCCAATAATATAAGCCTTTTACGATCTTTAAAGCTGCACTCTCACACATTGACCGATTGCAAAAATTATTTATCTTGACATGTGCCATTTGAGGAACCTTTCGATAAAATCCTTTCTTATCTAACATGGGCGACTACTACAGTGACGAGGATGTGACGTTTCAGTTGGCGTAGGACGACGTAATTGACGAGAATTCGAATTGAAACGCAAATCAACGGGGAAGACGTCCAAACGCTGATGATGGACATTGCGTGTGCTCTCCCATTGTGGTTTCCCAGACCCTGAATGGCTTGGACGATTTTGTAGGTAGCCGACCTATTAGCCACCAAAAACCAATATATATTGACAGTTAATAAATGTTCAAAGAAAAGCACATAATTCAAATCAAACTTATGTCAATGTTACTGAATAGACAAGAAATGCCAAATATATAATCGTTTTACAACCTTTAAAGCTGCACTCTCATACTTGGCCGAAGGAATTTCTCTTTTCTTAAAATGTGCCATTTGTGGAACCTTTAAATATAAAACTCTGTTTTATAACATGACCGACTACTACAGTAACGAGGATGTGACGTTCCGGTTGACGCAGGACGACGTAGTTTACAAGAATTCAAATTGCAACGCAATTCAATGGGGACAACTACTAAACACGGGTCGATTTATGATGACGGATATTGATGATGCTTTCAAAAAGTTTCAATTATCTAAAGAAATTAAAAAAAAAAGTTACTGAATAGACAAGAAATCCCAAATATGTAATTTGACCATCAAAAACCAATATATAGATTGAAAGTAATTAAATGCACAAAGCTTTATAATATCATTCTTTCCTTGGCAATGTTACTGAATGGACAAGAAAACGCCAAAATTATAAGCGTTTTCCAATCTATAAAGCTGCACTCTCACACATTGACCGATTGCAAAATATATTTATCTTCAAATGTGCCATTTGTGGAACTTTTCGATATATTCCTTTCTTGTCTAACATGACCGACTACTACAGTGACGAGGATGTGACGTTCCGGTTCGCACAGGACGATGTATTTGACGATAATTCAAATTGCAACGAAAATCAACGGGGACGACGACCAAACTCGAGCCGTTTAGTAATGACGGACATTGATGGTGCTTTATAAAAAGGCTTGAATTTTCTAAAGAAACTAAATAAATGTTACAAATATATAATCGTTTTACATCCTTTAAAGCTGCACTCTCACACTTGACCGAATGAATTTCTCTTTTATTCAAATGTGTCTTTTGTGCAAACTTTCGATATTGTTGACCGAAGAATTGCTTTTAAAAGGCTTGAATTATCTATAGAAACTTGAATGGACAATAAAACGCCAATAATATAAGCTTTTTACGATCTTTAAAGCTGCACTCTCACACATTGACCGATTGCAAAAATTATTTATCTTGACATGTGCCATTTGAGGAACCTTTCGATAAAATCCTTTCTTATCTAACATGGGCGACTACTACAGTGACGAGGATGTGACGTTTCAGTTGGCGTAGGACGACGTAATTGACGAGAATTCGAATTGAAACGCAAATCAACGGGGAAGACGTCCAAACGCTGATGATGGACATTGCGTGTACTCTCCGATTGTGGTTTCCCAGACCCTGAATTGCTTGAACGAATTCGTAGGTAGCCGACCTATTTTTCCTTTCTTTTCTAACTTGACCGACTACTACAGTCACGTGGATGTGACGTTCCGGTTGGCGCAGGAGTCGTAGTTGACGAGAATTCGAATTGCAACGAAAATCAATGGGGACGACGACCAAACTCGAGCCGTTTAGTAATGACGGACATTGATGGTGCTTTAAAAAAGGCTTGAAATTTCTAAAGAAACTAAATAAATGTATAATTGTTTCACATCCTTTAAAGCTGCACTCTCACACTTGACCGAAGGAATTTCTCTGTTATTGAAATGTGCCATTTGTGGAACCTTTCGATATAAGACTGTCTTGTATAAAATGACCGACTACTACAGTGACGAGGATGTGACGTTCCGGTTGGCGCAGGACGACATAGTTGACAAGAATTCAAATTGCAACGCATATCAACGGGCACAATGACCAAAAGCGGAGGAGCAGATGTTCTTCGACCAATTCGTAGATGCCCGACCTATTAACCGCCCGAAACCAGTATATATTCTTCATAATGTCAAGGAATTGAATTATTGCGGACGAAGAATTGCTTTAAAGAAACTTGAATGGACAATAAAACGCCAAAATATAAGCTTTTTACGATCTTTAGAGCTGCACTCTCACACATTGATTGACCGATTGCATTTTTCTTTATCTTGACATGTGCCATTTGAGGAAACTTTCGATATAATCCTTTCTTATCTAACATGGGCGACTACTACAGTGACGAGGATGTGACGTTCCAGTTGGCGTAAGACGACGTAATTTTACGAGAATTCGAATTGAAACGTAAATCAACGGGGAAGACGTCCAAACGCTGATGATGGACATTGCGTGTGCTCTCCCATTGTGGTTTCCCAGACCCTGAATGGCTTGGACGATTTAATAGGTAGCCGACCTATTAGCCACCAAAAACCAATATATATTGACAGTTATTAAATGTTCAAAGAAAAGCACATAATTCAAATCAAACTTATGTCAATGTTACTGAATGGACAATAAAACGCCAAAATTATAAGCGTTCTCCAATCTATAAAGCTGCACTCTCACACATTGACCGATTGCAAAATATATTTATCTTCAAATGTGCCATTTGTAGAACTTTTAGATATATTCCTTTCTTGTCTAACTTGACCGATTACTACAGTCACGAGGATGTGACGTTCCGGTTCGCACAGGACTACGTAGTTGACAAGAATTCAAATTGAAACGAAAATCAACGGGGACGACGACCAAACTCGAGCCGTTTAGTAATGACGGACATTGATGGTGTTTTATAAAAAGGCTTGAATTTTCTAAAGAAACTAAATAAATGTTACAAATATATAATCGTTTCACATCCTTTAAAGCTGCACTCTCACACTTGACCGAATGAATTTCTCTTTTATTGAAATGTGTCTTTTGTGCAAACTTTCGATATTGTGGACCGAAGAATTGCTTTTAAAAGGCTTGAATTATCTATAGAAACTTGAATGGACAATAAAACGCCAATAATATAAGCTTTTTACGATCTTTAAAGCTGCACTCTCACACATTGACCGATTGCAAAAATTATTTATCTTGACATGTGCCATTTGAGGAACCTTTCGATAAAATCCTTTCTTATCTAACATGGGCGACTACTACAGTGACGAGGATGTGACGTTTCAGTTGGCGTAGGACGACGTAATTGACAAGAAATCGAATTGAAACGCAAATCAACGGGGAAGACGTCCAAACGCTGATGATGGACATTGCGTGTACTCTCCGATTGTGGTTTCCCAGACTCTGAATTGCTTGAACGAATTCGTAGGTAGCCGACCTATTAGCCACAAAAAACCAATATATATTGACAGTTAATAAATGTTCAAAGAAAAGCACATAATTCAAATCAAACTTATGTCAATGTTACTGAATAGACAAGAAATGCAAAATATATAATCATTTTACATTCTTTAAAGCTGCACTCTCATACTTGGCCGATGGAATTTCTCTTTTCTTAAAATGTGCCATTTGTGGAACTTTTCGATATATTACTTTTTTGTCTAACATGACCGACTACTACAGTGACGAGGATGTGACGTTCCGGTTCGCACAGGACGGTGTATTTGACGAGAATTCAAATTGCAACGAAAATCAACGGGGACGACGACCAAACTCGAGCCGTTTTGTAATGACCGGACATTGATGGTGCTTTATAAACAGACTTGAATTTTCTAAAGAAATTAAATAAATGTTACAAATATATAATCGTTTCACATCCTTTAAAGCTGCACTCTCACACTTGACCGAAGGAATTTCTCTTTTATTGAAATGTGTCTTTTGTGCAAACTTTCGATATTGTGGACCGAAGAATTGCTTTTAAAAGGCTTAAAATATCTATAGAAACTTGAATGGACAATAAAACGCCAATAATATAAGCCTTTTACGATCTTTAAAGCTGCACTCTCACACATTGACCGATTGCAAAAATTATTTATCTTGACATGTGCCATTTGAGGAACCTTTCGATAAAATCCTTTCTTATCTAACATGGGCGCCTACTAAAGTGACGAGGAAGTGACGTTTCAGTTGGCGTAGGACGACGTAATTGACGAGAATTCGAATTGAAACGCAAATCAACGGGGAAGACGTCCAAACGCTGATGATGGACATTGCGTGTGCTCTCCCATTGTGGTTTCCCAGACCCTCAATGGCTTGGACGATTTTGTAGGTAGCCGACCTATTAGCCACCAAAAACCAATATATATTGACAGTTAATAAATGTTCAAAGAAAAGCACATAATTCAAATCAAACTTATGTCAATGTTACTGAATAGACAAGAAATGCCAAATATATAATCGTTTTACAACTTTTAAAGCTGCACTCTCATACTTGGCCGAAGGAATTTCTCTTTTCTTAAAATGTGCCATTTGTGGAACCTTTAAATATAAAACTCTGTTTTATAACATGACCGACTACTACAGTAACGAGGATGTGACGTTCCGGCTGACGCAGGACGACGTAGTTTACAAGAATTCAAATTGCAACGCAAATCAATGGGGACAACTACTAAACTCGGGTCGATTTATGATGACGGATATTGATGATGCTTTCAAAAAGTTTCAATTATCTAAAGAAATTAAAAAAAAAAAGTTACTGAATAGACAAGAAATCCCAAATATGTAATTTAACCATCAAAAACCAATATATAGATTGAAAGTAATTAAATGCACAAAGCTTTATAATATCATTCTTTCCTTGGCAATGTTACTGAATGGACAAGAAAACGCCAAAATTATAAGCGTTTTCCAATCTATAAAGCTGCACTCTCACACATTGACCGATTGCAAAATATATTTATCTTCAAATGTGCCATTTGTGGAACTTTTCGATATATTCCTTTCTTGTCTAACATGACCGACTACTACAGTGACGAGGATGTGACGTTCCGGTTCGCACAGGACGATGTATTTGACGATAATTCAAATTGCAACGAAAATCAACGGG
Organism: Mya arenaria; assembly: GCF_026914265.1. Taxonomy (NCBI): domain Eukaryota; kingdom Metazoa; phylum Mollusca; class Bivalvia; order Myida; family Myidae; genus Mya; species Mya arenaria. The sequence goes on along the minus strand of NC_069126.1, from coordinate 50,037,718 downwards.
GACGACGACCAAACTCGAGCCGTTTAGTAATGACGGACATTGATGGTGCTTTATAAAAAGGCTTGAATTTTCTAAAGAAACTAAATAAATGTTACAAATATATAATCGTTTTACATCCTTTAAAGCTGCACTCTCACACTTGACCGAATGAATTTCTCTTTTATTCAAATGTGTCTTTTGTGCAAACTTTCGATATTGTTGACCGAAGAATTGCTTTTAAAAGGCTTGAATTATCTATAGAAACTTGAATGGACAATAAAACGCCAATAATATAAGCTTTTTACGATCTTTAAAGCTGCACTCTCACACATTGACCGATTGCAAAAATTATTTATCTTGACATGTGCCATTTGAGGAACCTTTCGATAAAATCCTTTCTTATCTAACATGGGCGACTACTACAGTGACGAGGATGTGACGTTTCAGTTGGCATAGGACGACGTAATTGACGAGAATTCGAATTGAAACGGAAATCAACGGGGAAGACGTTCAGACTCTGATGATGGACATTGCGTGTACTCTCCGATTGTGGTTTCCCAGACCCTGAATTTCTTGAACGAATTCGTAGGTAGCCGACCTATTAGCCACCAAAAAACAATATATATTGACAGTTAATAAATGTTCAAAGAAAAGCACATAATTCAAATCAAACTTATGTCAATGTTACTGAATAGACAAGAAATGCAAAATATATAATCATTTTACATCCTTTAAAGCTGCACTCTCATACTTGGCCGAAGGAATTTCTCTTTTCTTAAAATGTGCCATTTGTGGAACTTTTCGATATATTCCTTTTTTGTCTAACATGACCGACTACTACAGTGACGAGGATGTGACGTTCCGGTTCGCACAGGACGACGTAGTTGACGAGAATTCAAATTGCAACGAAAATCGACGGGGACGACGACCAAACCCGAGCCGTTTTGTAATGATGGTGTTTTATAAAAAGGCTTGAATTTTCTAAAGAAACTAAATAAATGTTACAAATATATAATCGTTTCACATCCTTTAAAGCTGCACTCTCACACTTGACCGAAGGAATTTCTCTTTTATTGAAATGTGTCTTTTGTGCAAACTTTCGATATTGTGGACCGAAGAATTGCTTTTAAAAGGCTTAAAATATCTATAGAAACTAGAATGGACAATAAAACGCCAATTATATAAGCCTTTTACGATCTTTAAAGCTGCACTCTCACACATTGACCGATTGCAAAAATTATTTATCTTGACATGTGCCATTTGAGGAACCTTTCGATAAAATCCTTTCTTATCTAACATGGGCGACTACTACAGTGACGAGGATGTGACGTTTCAGTTGGCGTAGGACGACGTAATTGACGAGAATTCGAATTGAAACGCAAATCAACGGGGAAGACGTTCAAACGCTGATGATGGACATTGCGTGTACTCTCCGATTGTGGTTTCCCAGACCCTGAATTGCTTGAACGAATTCGTAGGTAGCCGACCTATTAGCCACCAAAAACCAATATATATTGACAGTTAATAAATGTTCAAAGCACATAATTCAAATCAAACTTATGTCAATGTTACTGAATAGACAAGAAATGCCAAATATATAATCATTTTACATCCTTTAAAGCTGCACTCTCATACTTGGCCGAAGGAATTTCTCTTTTCTTAAAATGTGCCATTTGTGGAACCTTTTAATATAAAACTCTCTTTTATAACATGACCGACTACTACAGTGACGAGGATGTGACGTTCCGGTTGGCGCAGGACGACATAGTTGACAAGAATTCAAATTGCAACGCATATCAACGGGCACAATGACCAAAAGCGGAGGAGCAGATGTTCTTCGACCAATTCGTAGATGCCCGACCTATTAACCGCCCGAAACCAGTATATATTCTTCATAATGTCAAGGAGGTGAATTATTGCGGACGAAGAATTGCTTTAAAGAAACTTGAATGGACAATAAAACGCCAAAATATAAGCTTTTTAAGATCTTTAAAGCTGCACTCTCACACATTGACCGATTGCATTTTTCTTTATCTTGACATGTGCCATTTGAGGAACCTTTCGATATAATCCTTTCTTATCTAACATGGGCGACTTCTACAGTGACGAGGATGTGACGTTCCAGTTGGCTTAAGACGACGTAATTGACGAGAATTCGAATTGAAACGCAAATCAACGGGGAAGACGACCAAACTCGAGCCTTTTAGTAATGACGGACATTGATGGTGCTTTTAAAAAAAGGCTTGAGTTTTCTAAAGAAACTTAAGGATGTTACAAACATATAATCTTTTCACATCCTCAAAAGCTGCACTCTCACAATTGACCGAAGGAATTTCACTTTTATTAAAATGTGTCATTTGTGCAACCTTTCGATATTGTGGACCGAAGAATTGCTTTTAAAAGGCTTGAATTATCTAAAGAAACTTAAACAATGTGACTGAATGTACAAGAAATCGCCAAAAATAAAAGCGTTTTACAACCCTTAAAGCTGCACTCTCACACTTAAGGATCAAAGGAATTTCTCTTTAATTGAAATGTGCCATTTGTGCAACCATTCGATATAAAACTCTCTTGTATAAAGTGACCGACTACTACAGTGACGAGGATGTGACGTTCGGGTTGGCGCAGGACGACGTAGTTCACAAGAATTCAAATTGCAACGCATATCAACGGGCACAATGACCAAAAGCGGAGGAGCAGATGTTCTTCGACCAATTCGTAGATGTCCGACCTATTAACCGCCCGAAACCAGTATATATTCTTCATAATGTCAAGGAGGTGAATTATTGCGGACGAAGAATTGCTTTAAAGAAACTTGAATGGATAATAAAACGCCAAAATATAAGCTTTTTAAGATCTTTAATGCTGCACTCTCACACATTTACCGATTGCAAAAATATTTATCTTGACATGTGCCATTTGAGGAACCTTTCGATATATTCCTTTTTATCTAACATGGGCGACTACTAAAGTGACGAGGATGTGACGTTCCAGTTGGCGTAAGACGACGTAATTGACGAGAATTCGAATTGAAACGCAAATCAACGGGGAAGACGACCAAACTCGAGCCGTTTTAGTAATATCGGACCTAGATGGGTGCTTTAAAAAAGGCTTGAGTTTTCTAAAGAAACTAAATAAATGTTACAAATATATAATCGTTTCACATCCTTAAAAGCTGCACTCTCACACTTGACCGAAGGAATTTCACTTTTATTGAAATGTGTCATTTGTGCAAACTTTCGATATTGTGGACCGAAGAATTGCTTTTAAAAGGCTTGAATTATCTAAAGAAACTTAAACAATGTGACTGAATGTACAAGAAAACGCCAAAAATATAAGCCTTTTACAACCCTTAAAGCTGCACTCTCACACTTGACCAAAGGAATTTCTTGTATAACATGACCGACTACTACCGTGCACTTATAAAACTTCATTGATTACTGTTCATTATCAATCTAACGTATTGTAACGATTTACGTATAGCATCATCACTCTGTTGAACGAGAATGGACCTGGCCGGACCGTACCATTTCCTACCCAAATCATAATAACAACAAACAATATTTAACAGCTTATTACATGTAAGCATTATAAGTAACATATAATACTCGGTAATGTTTGTATTTACCTAGTGAATAATATGCTTTAATTCACAAATAAAAACTGGTAATCTATGAAATGATGCATCATTGGAATGCATCAATCAAGGAAGCTGTGGAACATTCTTCGAACTGCACAATAATTTATACTCAAAATTACGCTACGTCATGACACCGTTTGGCTAGGTAACCATGAATATTGGACAACACCACGGACTCTGATTGTCCAATTACACCCTGGTTAACCTTTTTTTTTATTTCACATTCAGATGCTTCCCGAGTATGGAATACGATACGGAGCTTGTCATATGGGCTGGGAATTGCCGGTTACAATGATTATTAAAGACATGTTGGTTGTTAGTCAATAAGGATTTTATCATTTTAACGGTGAATGAAATTCCACATTGCGTTCATAAAATTTGCTTCATCTCTGGTTCATACACAGTTTCGTAGTTAGTAAAATGTGAGTTATTGTACAATGTCACCTACATTTGCTATCATTAACGGAATCCAACCATTGTTCAAGTTGAATGGTAATTCAAGTACCATGTTTCCTTTAAAACTTGTAAAATGTTTACATCATAAGAATATTGTTTTGACCCTACACTAAGATTACCAAGGAATGAAGCAATTTCTCCAGTAGCCGTTACAATCATTTCTTAAACTTATATGAGTTTCTGTCTTTTGAATTTTAATCTTTAGCTGCCACGCTTGCGCATTCCGAGTGGTGGACCTGGTCGGTTATCGGACCTCGCATTCGACTAATTTGGGTTTCCCTGACCTCGATTCTGGTCAATTGATAATCAACTGGCCAATAACTTCTCACATATGGGTGCTCAGCCTTCCCAAACTGTTACTGTTTCATTTGGTTACAACAAACGCACATTATGCTTTCCTCTACATCTTTGTGCATTTTGTTTCGCTTGAACTTTCATTTTTCAGATGAACTTTTGGACATCCTCCTCGGTATCTGGCAAAGCATCAATGAAATGTTTGAAAGTAAGCAACTCTATGACTTCGTTTGGGGTTAGCTTTTCTGGTGGGGTTTGATATGGGTCGAGGATCGCGTAATCGGGATACCTAAATTTCAAGACCCGTCCCGACCTCCTTAGCATTCGTGGTCCCGGAGATATCTTCTTTTTTTTGACACTTTGAGGCGTTAGAAATCGGTGACCAAATAATGTCCTAGACACACCACAGTTGCAATTTATAGGGAATAGGGTCCCCTAAAGGACAAAATAGGTGCAGGCCTCGGCACGTTCAGGGATGCTGAGTTATCTTTTGTGACATTTTAGCGTAAATGAAAACCTTGTACGTGAATGGGAACGGTGACGTAAATGACATCAGTGATGCGCCGACGGTCGCAATCGAGATACTTAAATTTCAAGACTGGTGAGTGAGATCCACTTATGAGGTTGACTTTTCTTTAGAATTAGGTTGAGTGGAAATGGATGGACATTTCAAAGTTGACTTATCTCTCTCTCTCTCTTTATATATATAAATGTATATTTTAAAGTGGTATTTAACTGAAATCATATAATGTAGGCTGCATTTTAAATGTACGAGTCATTTCATCAAGTACAATTATCTCCCTTTATTTTAATGCATATTAACTTTGAGCAGAGTTGTTTCCTTTCGTACCGATTTTTTGACAGGGAATATTTGTTATCTACAGTACAGAAGTAAACAATGATGATTTTGTTTTTATACATGAGGTAGGGACTTTCAATTACCTAAGCAAACATTTTTAATCATAATATATCAAAAAGTCACGCAGAACATTTAGCTACAATAATGAGCGATCAGGGATACTTTTTTACTATTTCTTATTCTCCCTGTAACGCTTCAACTCTCTACCAATTAACACTGGGCGAATTTATATATATATATATATATATATATATATATATATATATATATATATATAGTAATATTATGCATCGATGTTGAATAATAATGTTCAAACAAAACAAAATTGTTCAATATATTCCCGACAGTGATCTAAACTGGATTGATTTTTTTCCCTTAGAGTCGTTATTTTCACATAAATATAGTCTGGGTCACGAATACCATTTTTATACATGTACACAACCTGTCAGATTTGTCCAAGATTTACAGATATCGGGATACTTGATAAACAATAGACACATGTAAGTGTTTTAAACATCTATCTGAACATGTTTTTTGGCATAATGACATAAATAAATATGTGTTTAATATTAGGTAATAATATTTTTGTAGAAATTTGAGATTATTAAAGAGAAATTGTGGTCGCGAGGATTCTTTGCACAAGGACCGTTCGCTACATTTTGCTGTGATTGTGGACGTCTCGAGTCTGCCAAATTAAAAAAGCGTCAAAAAACTCGTTGACGGCCATTTAGGTGGACTAGCGGAACATAAAACACTTTCAACTAAGAATTTCATATGGAGAATGTAGTTACAAATTAATGCCTATAAACACTGTATCATAATTTCTATTTAATAGCTGTATTTCACTTTTATGTTCCTTTCATAAAGATTATTTATAAAATCCCTTTACGCTCATAAATACTAAGGCTGATTTGAGTATCATTTGTTTCAAAAAATAAACTTTATGATACCATTTTCATGTGATATGCAATTGAATATATTGACTTATATGGACCACTTCCTAAAAATTCTTTAACAAAAAATGGATACCGGGTATTAAATTTGTACGACTAAATGAGTAGCTAGTTATTGTTTTAAGTTAACATATAGTTTACCACTGTGGTTAAAAAGCTGTAGGTAGGTTTGATTTTTAACATTGATCTCCTGTAAAACTGTGTCTTATGTTGTTCTGAGCATCTAACATATTGTTTTAAAACCAAGTACAAATGTGTTATATGAATAATTGCATTCAATTCAGGTTATTGAACTTTCAATTATAACATCAATAAAAACATTAAAACAACTTTCTTTTGTTGCGTATTGTTTCAAACCATTGTATATGCAAACTTTTGTTAGTATACAATGGATTTGTCAATTAAGTCCGAGATTAATTCATTATGAAGTCACAAAACATCAGAGGATTGAACAATTTCTAGTTTGGTTCAAAACAATGATTGTGATTAAACATAAGGAAAACTGTAGCGTAAGTCAACACATTAAGTATTTCTTTTTGATTACAAAACCTAGGCTTAATGCATAGTACCGTATGGTACTGTTCCATTTTAAAGCCAGAAAAGTAACTTCTACAATGATAAAACACTTAAGAGTTCTTGAAGTCAACTCCTTAAAGACACATTTAACTGAACATTAAACATATTAACAATTTTCACTTATGATCCATTCTCATTATTCATAAACACAGTTAACACGTGGGAAATGCAGTGAAACAGAATCTACTAGAGCACGTATGAACTATATTAACTAAGTACATTGCAACTACACATTATATACAGAGTAACGCAATTGTTCAACAAGAACGTTTAATCTAACAATCAGCTGTTTACTTATTGTTTTCCTTTACACTATAATTGATTCATTTGAAGATAGTAACGTTAGTATCTGTAGTGACGTACATGTTGTGAGGATTCTCCTTCTAGTTTTAAAATAATAGTTTTTCTAGTGGCTAAATGTCGCATTTACTTCATCATTCTGGTCCATTGACATTGCAAATCTTGTTTCAATGATATTTTTGTCTTCCTCTGTAAGTCGGAACATGCGTGATGACTTTCCGGTGCTTGTGAGCCCTTTTTTTCAACATACCATGCTTTATCGTAAACTGCAACCAAGTCACCGACTGCAAGCTCGTTGAAGACGTCTTCAATGTTAGTAGTAGATTATACAGTAAATAGTTCTACTGCAAAAGGAAAGCATTTTCCAGATGAAAAATTAATCGGTTCATAATGAAATACTCATGTTTATTCATCATAATTATCTTCATCTTCATCGTCTGATGACTGGCACAACATCTATGTTTATTATGCTGACATGTTGTATAGCTATCTCTAGAAATGAGTCCATTTCAATTGTATAAATACACTTTTGGGTGAGGATTTTAGCCACTTTCTGCGCCTACCGGAGGTGGACACTTTTAAGTTTGGACAGTATTTTTACAATTCCTTGTAGTCTACCACATGGTTGAATATGTGTAATCCAATGCGACGAACACACACAGACGTTTTTTTGCTGTTTCTAAAGTTGAGTGAACAGAATCACATTCCATTTGAGATTGTCCTGACACAAGGAACTTGTGACTTAGGGGTTTGAGTTGTGGTAATTGAAAGTGTGAACAGAATGGATAATATTACATACTGATTTCTGTTTTGTCAGAGATGTACACAATCTCTTCGACATAACCTTTTTAACAAACTTACATAGTGTTTTATGAGACATGTAGCTACCTCGGAGGAGCCCCGTTTGCACTGGGTCTTGTTCCAAAGGTGACAAAATACTTGTTTATATCGAAACAAATAAATGGTCAAATGGTCACATAGTTTTATACAGTAGCTTAGCTACTGAAAAGAGAGTTGTAAGGCCTAAGCACTGCCTGTGAGTCCAACGTATCAACGTAAACACTACTGAAAGCTTTTGCTCTCTCTTTGACCTTTTCCTTTTCTTCTATTTCTTTTAATTTATTTAACTGAAAGTCTTCGTATTCTTTGGTCAAGTTTTCATTATTATTACTACCATCTGCTTGCTACCTCCTATATAATCCACACACAATTCAAATTCATTTTATCTTTCTTTAGGTGCCCTGAAAAGGCAGTTTCCATCTCAACGGACGTTAGCTCGCTTAAGTTATCCAGTCGTGATATGTGTGACTGTTGTTTGCACTGTATGTAACTTTATACCATTACGCTTTGCTCTTTCCAAGTGGCTCTAATTATTAATGTTATTGTCTGTTTGCATCTCCTATTTTATTATTTCCTACTGTTCATTAGTTTTTGATGGACATCTCTCTGTGTTCTTTCCCGCTTCTCTTTTATTCAAGTCTTTGCTAGATCTTGATATGTTTCGAAATTTTCTTACATGAATTTCCTCGCTAAAACCTCTGTTTTCCGTTTATTGTTTCCTTATACAGTCTCATTTTCTGCATCATTGGAAGTAAAATGATAGTTGCTTGGTTTTTAAGTTTCATCAAGATCAAAGTCATTGTAACCTTCTTCACTTGGATCTATTAATTTTAATTTGACAGGTCACCTCAGTCCTTTACACCTTTGTATATCTGTTAATGAAAAATCATCTTCAGAATTGGAACTCTGTATAGCAGGCCCGTCATGAATAGTTCTGTTTGATGCTATAGTATCTCCACATATTGAATTCTGTGTAATACCACTTTAATCAGTTATTGGCGTCGCAAAGTAGATATCTTCATCTTATCATGTAATCTTACTAAAACATAATTTTGTTATAACTACCTTACTAAATTTATAAAAAAAGTTTAGATGTATATTATGCTAAATACACATTCCATCATACATATCGCAATGCAAATTAGAACGAATCAATCCAAAATACCATTTCTTTACAGACAAGTAATATATTCAGTTATATTCAACGCACCCCAAATAAAGTTATAATCATTATTACTTAATTTTGTTTTGTAGATTGCAGAAAACAATACTTACATTTGTTATGGTATCTTAATCTTCTGTCCTTATGAATAAATTACACTTCTCGAATGTGAAGTCAACAACGTCTGGTGTTTCTTATCCCACAAAAAGTGACAATAACCTACAGGACACTTGTTACATGATATTACAGTTATCAGTGTTAATCAGTAGAAAATTGTGTATTGCTATCAGTATATAAAGGTACCATATAAACATCTATTATATTGTAAAATGTTAACATTTATTGAAAAAAGAACCATTTGCCACTAGGTCACATATTGCACATGTTGTAAACTTATTTAGTTAAAATCATTTTATGCAAGAAGGTACCACAAGTCATATGGCTCCCTTTTACATCGCATACATATGTATCTTATGCTTTAGAATCATTTCATGCAATAAGGTACCACATGTCATACGGCTCCTTTTTGCGTAAAAAATATATCTAATGTGTAAAAATATTTCAATGCAGAAAGGTACCATGTGTCTAATAGCACCTTTTTGCATATACCAGATGGCATATGGTACCTTTTTACACCAATCAAAAGCACCAATTTCACTTGGTTCTAAACTGCATGAACACATATGGGTGGTTTTCAAAATAATGAGGCTTTTTCTTTTATCTCTCCTCACTTTTTTCCTTTCATTTTTGGAAAGTGTTAGCAGGCACATTATGGCCAATCAATCTTGTTAAGAAAATTGTTGAGTTTCAAATGAATGGCTCAAGCAGCAAAAAAGTTATGTAAGAATATGTTGCTAAATTTGGCCCCTGTGCACCCAAAATTGTGTGACATTTTACATGAAGACCTTTATTCAAATGTGTTTTATTTTTTGAAAGTGAATGATTTAGTATTTTTTTTATTGTTTTTTATGTAACCCTTTCTAATTTAAAAAAAACATACTTCAAATAAAAAATATGTATTATCTTAACCAAATTTTAATGTCATATGACAGACCCCCATTCATTTAAAAATAGAAGATAGAATATTCCATTCACATTGAGAACACTACCATTCCATTTAAACACTATTTATTTTAAATTACTATGTTATTTTTCTAACTTTAACCTGCCAGATATAAATAACATAGTTTTATTTCATACATTATTTTGTCCGTAACTCAGATGCATGAAGTATTAAACATGTATAGTGCTTTATATTGATGATATTTTCTTATTTTTAGACTCAATATGAAGTAATAAATGTTATATATGTGATTGTTTGCTTAAGTTGTTCTCTTAGCCACTATATTCCATTTGCATCATTACATGCTGTTGAATTTTAAGGAAATTGTTGTGAAAAATGTGATACTGAAGAAATTTTAAGGAATACACACTATCATATATGAAATTGGAGAATTTGATTTCATTGGTCGATACGGCACGTGGATTTACTACGCTTTTGAATGAAAAAGTAATCGAGGTATTTACTATGACATATCGGCCAGCAAAAGGTCAGAATAGCAAAGATAAACAACCATGGTTTAATTCTCAATGTCGAGATGCAAAACAAAACTTTAATACAAAAAGAAATGCTTATAATAGATCAAAATCAGATCTAAATAAAAGATTATTCGTAAGAGCTCGAACGAAGTATAATAAAGCAAAATATATAAACAAAATGAGAGAAGAAAGTTAAGTAATCTAGCTACATCGAATCAAAGGCAATTTTGGAGTAAAATTAAAAACTCTATTAAATCAAATACAAATAATTTAGAATTAGATGACTTATTTAGACATATTAAAAATATGTTTGGTAAGGAGACAGACTCTAACCAAACAATGAATTATTTACCCGAATGTGACTTATACGCAGAGGAGTTCGATTGTCATTTTACGCAGGAAGAATTGCGTTCTGCAGTTTTTAAACAAAATAACAACAAAGCGCCAGGCTTAGATAATATACCTGCAGATATATTTAAAGGAAGTATTTACTTTCATGTAAAATAGGTGACAATCATGAACACTGGGTTTGAATTTTCAACCCCTATGTCACACTTTTGCCTCATTATTTTGAAAACCACCCATATCTCAGTTAATATTCAATATTCAGGGGAGATTTATTTAGACAATGTAGAAAAAGTTATTAAGAGTTAAACTCAAAATAGTGAAAAGAATTCCTGTCTCGACGATAATTATGTTTTCGTTTTCGCGCGCATATTCATTAGTATTCTATTACATTTATTGAACAGTTTCGTGTTGGTATTCTTTGTTCGCTTTTCTGAGGGTATTAACATGATGGATTGGCACAACTTGCCGGCGTCATTAAAGTGAATTTAAAATCATACCAGAAGTGGTTGTCATCTTATATCATTGTTATGCAGATATTTACTCAAAATGTTGCTCTTTCCAAGACAAAAAATTAAAAAGTTGTAAAAAAGGTAAATCTGTGAGAGTGCAGCTTTTATACCTGGAACGACCTAGAAAGCAACAATAGTCTCATTGATCTCAATGATCGCACAGTTTCCCTGCTTAAAACATCACGTGATAGCCAACGTGGGAATAACAAACGCACACCATTTTGACAGGCACATACTAAAATGCTGACGAGTTACCTGACGATAAAGAAATAGAAGAGGGTTGCTGACCATATAGGAGGAAAAAAAGTTTTGAAATTAAAGATTTCAAACTTAACGGTTAAGAAAAAATGCATAAAACATCATTTTTTGAACTTTAATATATAAATCTGCGATCTAATTTTTTGTCAGCAGTCTTATAAAACTGGTTTCCATGAATTTTTGCAAAAAATTGCTGGTTCCAAGACAAAAATAAAAAAGTTGTCTAAATCTGTGAGAGTGCAGCTTAAAAATGAGATTACATTTGTAATTCCTAAGCGAGGGTGGGTCTATATGTCCAGGTTACCATATGTAGCAGTTTAATAGTTCAAACAACAAACACAGTGTTCTTCAATAGCTCTATATTTAACATTATCGAATGTAGATATAATATCGGAGCGTCCTGAAAATATAAATATAAACAATCATAAGATAATGAATAATAACATGTTTATAAGTTAACATCGTAAACATTCTCATATCTTATATGATTTAATCGTGTGCAGTGGCAGATTATATTAAATGGCTAAAGCATATACAACACATATAATTCAAGCGATTATAACAACAACAACAACAACAACAACAACAACACAGTACATCATAAAACAAAACATTGACATGGAACTTACTGATTTATGGAATCAAACACTAATACTCCCTCGTACTCCCATAGTGACTTTTGTTATCCATGCATGTTACCATCTGTAACCAAACCCACATATATAACTATATGGAAAGAGGCTAAAAGAATATCACGGAACTGCCATTCTCGTTTTATATACAAAATCTGCTGATGTCGTAAAAATACATGACAAAACTAATTAAATGCAGCTGAATGATCATTCCGATCCATTGCTAACCCAAGACAAAGACAAAATACTACAAATGCAAATCAATACTAACCATCAGAACATCAGATTCCAAGTAAAACAATCAAGTTTTCTAAAACAAAGTAAAACAATCATCTCTTTAGACTTCAACTGTGCACGACAATCAATCAAGCTTGAGATTTCCCGCTTCTTCTTTAAAAAGGCAAGGGAGAGAAATCTGATTAACTTACTGCATTATCGCATTACAGGATTATCTCTCTTCGACTGTAAATTCACTTGGCTTCGTCATTGTGTCACGTGATTGAAGGATGCGCTTTGAGTGGATAGTAATTCTTTGTTTACGTTTCGATGTTCATTCGTTTTTTTGGCGCAGGTATACTACTTTAATGTTATCTTTATCTAAGTTCAACAGATTAAATGATTTAAATAGGTACTGCGTTATGATTGCTTCTTGCTTTGTCAAATCCACCTCGGTTATTGGAAACATAGCTTGCAATTTATATAAACTATATTGTTTGGTGGTAAATCGGCAGGCGACATTTGTTACTATTAATAGGAATTTAATGTTGTGAGTGTCGAGTTTGTGGCTACACTGTTCCTCCACGATTCAGATAAACTCGTAAGAGAAATATGTGTTACAATTGCCAATGTTCATCCTTAATTCGACCATCTGTGTCAGTCCAGATTGTTCATAAAAAAGGGAATCACTATATATTTATCTTTGTCTTTGCATTTCGGTTTTTCACTATGACTTGAACATGTTGGTGTTCGTTTCTTTGGCTCTCTTGCTTTGTCTTGTTAACACAAATTAATGCAATTAAAGAAACACCGCAATCAACTTTAGTTGATTTACTTAATGGTGTTTCTTTGTATTAATTTTTCTCCTGTGAATTTTCAGTTTTCTGGTGCTTATCCACTTTCGGTCCTTTTTTGTTTCACTTGTTTCTTTAAGAGGTTTCAGTTTCCTCCACATTTGATTACTGAGATCCGCTTAGTGTATCCACTTTTGAGGTTGACTTTTCTTTAGATTTAAACTGTTCACTTTCCACTTATGGAACCGGTTAGCTCAATCGGTAGAAAAATAAAAATAGACAAAGACACATTTTGGAAGTGCTTCCCAGGAGGATTGCGTGCCATACTTATACTTTTTCAGGCTGTCATGATGTTTATTTTCTAACGAGCATTTCGCTTGTTCTGTAAGCGACATAGCTCTAGAAAACTGCTTGCAAGTTTGCGATTTACACCTTGCCTAACTTTGGTTATTACATAACCAGACCAAATCACCAAACAGTATAAGAATGATTCAATTGCTATGTGGTGATTTCCTTTTTTAGCATTTTCTCTAGATTTTTAAGTTTTCTATTTAGCAGATCCACCAAAGAGCAAGATCCACGGGAAAATTTGACTCTCGTACAATCCAGACAATCCAATCTCCAGTGCACTCTTGTACACTCGAGTTATATGCCAAATTTACTATTGGAAGAATAGCATTCCAGTTACACTGATTGTCGGACAGAAACTTTGATAACATGATCTGAATGGTCCTAGTCGCCCTTTCTTTTGATGTCTTGATTTTCCCAGTTCCCATCTCGGTGAACAACTGAGACGTGAATTTTGTTCCACGATCAGTATGGAGTTGGTAAGGTACACCCAAGACAGATACAAAACTTTTCAGAAGTGCACTAGCAACGGTACGGGAACGGCTACCAAACACTTAGTAATATAATCACAAATCACTAAGACATGGTTGGAAAGGGTCCCATTATATCCATATATAGCGACTCTTTCTAGAAAAAGCCAACTATATACTTACCTTTGCCTTCTTGGATGCACCGTTCATGGCAGCACCGTGCATCACATTCCCTGATTCCTAAAGATTGGCGTTTTGGCGAAACATGCATGGATCACTGTAATATTAGATTAGAATGATGCCTGCGAAGATTTATGTAAAATAAAAGAAACATTCAGCCTTTAATCAAATACAGACTTGATGGAAATAGCATACGATACATTAAAGCATTTTAGGTTGTATACAATAATGCAAGAGTAACCATATTTTGCTCAATGACAGTGGAGCATTGTTTAAAGTTCCTATCAGTTGGTGGCATATACAATGAATCGGTGGTTGTGCACAAAAAATATATATTAAAACTGATGTTGAACAAAACAATAATAAAATTATGCAATTTTAGTTGCTAAAACAAGTCCTACTGGATAGTGAATTCTTGCATACCGGACGTGTGTTTCCGGTCATGTGACCAGTGCTGGAAAACCCCATCTTACATACCCCTTGTAAGATGAGTCACGCGCAACAACGCGCCACTTCTTATTTCTTTTATTGTATGGTTTATGAAAAATATATTATGCCATTTCAATAAAGCGCAATCAAATATTTATGTTTGCAAGACTTTTAATTAAAATTGAAAATAAATAATCGTAAAAAAGCGTTATTTTTAGTTATTTAAAATATCTGCGCTCTATGACGTCAGTAAACAACGTCGCACGCGCTTTTTGGTGTAATTGTACAAAAGTTCGTTTTCTACGTCATTTTTTCCACAAATTGATAAATTAAGATATGCAAGAAAAAATATCAATCATGTGTTTCCGGTACGTATAGAAAATCCGACCCTCGGGCTCGGCAAGCCTCGTTACCGGCTTACGCACGTGCCCTCGGGTCGGATTTTTCAATCCGTACCGGAAACACGTGATAGATACTTATACGATATCTAT
The DNA here is from genome assembly GCF_026914265.1 of Mya arenaria. Lineage (NCBI taxonomy): Eukaryota > Metazoa > Mollusca > Bivalvia > Myida > Myidae > Mya > Mya arenaria. The sequence continues at coordinate 50,022,445 of NC_069126.1, read as the reverse complement.
TTGCAAGACAGAGTAATCTAACTTGATTAATTAAGAAGGTTGAATGGCAGGAAACCCAAGTACAAGTAGTTGCTGAGATATCAACCTATGTGTGCGTACATGCAAAAAGTTAACCAGAATTTCTAAGTCAAATAATAAAGGCCATAATTTGCATTATATTCAAAAAAGTGTTATCTTACTTCATTAATTTAGTAGGTTAATTAGTTGGTAATTCATATCTAAAGTTTCAATGTAATACGTGCTGTATTTATTGAGATAATGAGTTTAAAGGCACTTACATGCAAAACCTTAACCAAGATGTGACGCCGACGCCGACTCTAGGGTGAGTAGTATAGCTGGTTGCAGATTCTAGAAACAGACTATACTTTATATCTTTTTCTCCCACCTCAGATAAGTAGATTCAATAATTTAACCATGCTAGAAATTCTTATATTGCCCACGGGCGAAGATAAAATGCCCGTATGGAACTCCTTTTTAATGGTCGCCACATTGTAATTACCTTCCTTGTTGAAGACTGTCGTCTGTACATAGCATCATGGAAACCTTGTCTTGTGGCAATAATTAGAGCGATAATTCATTATTTCTCGCTTCAAATGTCACCATAAAACAGTTTTCACACACCTTTCAAGAAATAATGCTTCACTCTCCTAAGAACTATATAAAGACCGATTTGACCATTAACATATTCTGAATTACTGCGCGCATATCCATGACAACCACGAATTAACGCATATCCATACGCAATTATTTTCACTAAGCAAACAAGAGTGAACCTCTTTTCGCAAAACACCCTACGCTCGGGTCGGAATGAACCTATCTTACACTCTCGGCCATGGATGATACTTATAATCTTCTTGCATGCTGAATATTCTGGGTCAGTCTGTTGGTTTACATTGCTTAGCATTGTTCATAATAAATAGTTAGAGCACACTTGTGGTTCTTATTTATTATATCACATTAATGAGCATTGAACACACGCACACACAACAAGGAAAACAAAACATAGCTCTCCTTATTCTTCGAATAGTCGGGCTAAAAATCACGACAAAACACGAAACACAAGCGCGTATACTTATGAAATACATACATGCACTCAGTAAACCAGGAGACCCACTAAACACTTCAGTGGTATACAGTGTATCCCACTTCTGACACCACTGAACCACCATCTCCTGGTTTACTTAGTCATAAATACCCTTAATTACTTCAGTGTAATCCCTTAGACCACACAGAAACACTCTTGTTTGCTCTCGAAGTTGCCGAGTACTTCTTCTACGTGCTGTCTTCACGGTGGTCAATCTCAAGAGATCGAATGCGTTTCCTTTTAGTCGGCTGGGTTACATACAACTAGTGACAAAGCGCCATCAAAACATTACAACAAATGTGTTGCAAAGTTTTGATAAGAATTACGTGAGGTTATGTGACCAAACTTGGTATATCTATGAGGAGTTTATTAAGACCTGTCATGGGATGACGTTTTGGGCCCCTAAGATCAAGGTCAATGTCACTGTTACTTTATATTGGAAAATGGTTGGTACTGAAAAGATGTGTCAGGATTGACATATTGCGACCAAACTGCGTATTTAGGAAGGGTTTATAGAACGCTGTCATTGGATTATATGTGGGACCCCGAGAGCCATGGACATTGGTAAAGGTCACTGTTGCTTAAAATATAAAATAATGGTTAATACTGAATGACTTAAGTAAGGGTTGACATAATGTGACCACACACAGGAAGAATTATGATATGTTAAATGCATCGTTGCCAGAAGTGTTTTAATTTTGCGTTTAAAAGTGATTTCAAGTGTTGATCTTTTCCCGCGTTATATCGTGACGTCATTTGATAAAGCGTTTCCGGTTTCAGTCGGGTCGTTCTATTTACAGAATGGGTAAGAAAGGATTACTGAAAGGTTTTCTGAAATGGAATAAAGTATTTTTTTAACAATTCTTGAATGAAATAATGCACTATCGGTGTACATTTAGGTAATAAATAGCGGGGTTGATTTCATTATCGGGGATATGAACGCAATTTGGCTTGTCGAAGTACGCGTAGAGTCGTTCGGACACCACATACTTTGACCAGCCCTATTGCGTTCATATCGCGATCTAATGACATCAATCCCGCAATTCATTCCTTAAATATTACATGACGAACAGTAAACATGACTTGACAATTATACGAAAAAGTAAATTTTACTTTTTATAGAAAGATATGCTGGAGGATGCAAACAAGGTGATTTTTGGAAGACAATTAAGCCATTCCTTACAGATAAAGGTACTATCCGTCAATTTTTTTTGTCTGAAATGAAAACAACAGTCTCATATCGGATCAGGCAGAAATCAGTTATGTTTTTAACAACTTTTACATAAATGTAGCTAAAGACATTGGCGATAAAAACATTAACCTTGATGAAAATCACATTAGCATCAAGAAGATAGATGAATCCACTAATATTCATGAAAAAATAGAGTTTATACCAATATCACCAAGTTTCACCAGTAAAGAGATAAAATCTATGAATTTAAAAAAAAGCAACAGGGTATAATAAAATGTCAGTCAAAATGTTAAAAATCGCTGCCCCAGTTGTTGCTGAACCATTAACAAATATGATAAACAGATGTCTTAAAGAATTTTCTTTTCCTAATAACATGAAAGTAGCTCAAGCTGTCCCAATTCACAAGTAGAATAGTGGCCTTGAGAAGAGCACTAATAGACCAGTCAGCTCGCTACCAGTGATGTCAAAGGTGTTTATCATCAGCTTATGGACCATTTTAAGAGCATATTTAATCCTTATCTAAGTGCCTTTAGACCTGGATTTGGATGCAATACAGCTCTACTGAAAACTGTCGAGGACTGGAAATATTCTCTAGACAAGAACCAGTACCTAGCTGCCATATTGATGGATCTCTCAAAGGCCTTTGACTGTCTAGCACATGACCTACTTCTACTGATAATAAAACACTAGTAGTCTACAATATATCAGAACCCGCAATTAATCTTACGAAAAGCTATTTATCTGACCGGAAACAATGTGTTAAAATAGGTAATGTCTGTAGCAATTTCAAGGAAATGATGAAAGGGGTGCCACAAGGAAGTATTTTAGGACCGGTATTTTTCAACATCTTCATAAATGACATTTTCAATTTTGTTGATAAAAACCAGTTATATCATTATGCTGACGATAACACTCTATCTTATGCCAGTAATTCAATACGTGATTTGGTTGAAACTCTAGAAAATGACAGCATTTCCTTAATAGACTGGTTCTCAAAAAATCAAATGAAATCCAATCCGGAAAAGTTCCAGGCAATAAAGGTTCTAGGTCATAAAACACATCAACAAAACCTTAAGTTTAATTTCCATGACATGACGAAGTCAAACTCGTAGGCGTAAATTTGGACTTTTTTTTTTACTAAACTTCGATTACCAAGTCACTATAGTATAAATTATGTAGGAAAGGATCAAGGCAATTGAATGTCCTAAAAAGAACAGGTAAATATTAAAACAGACTGGGTAGATTAACAATATACCATTCCTTTATTATGTTAAATTTTAATTACTGTCCACTAACATGGCACTTCACAATTGAAACAAATGCTAGGAAAGTTGAAAAAGTCCAACAGAGACCTGAGATTCATATATGAAGATTATGACAGTACCTATGAGAAACTCTACGACTCAAATCAGGTCTAGCCTCTTTAAAAATCAGGCGCATTCGATCAATTGCTCTAGAAACCATCAAAATACTAAATAAGATGAATCCAGAATATTTACATGATCTTATTAAATATGAACATACCAATTACAATTTTAGATATACAAACAGAGTTGAAATACCCCAACCAAGAACAGAGAGGTATGGTAAAAAAATCCTTCAAGTATGCAGCTGCAGCTCTGTGGAACTCCCTACCAGACTCTTTTAGGCAAATATCATCATTCGATCAGTTTAAATCACATGTAAATAGCTGGAATGGTGACACGTGCTCATGTCCAGCATGTGCCACTACATAAATTAGGGGATGTCTCCATAGGGTGTGCAGACTAATGCCTAGGAACTGTTTGTGTTATGCATGAATTGAGTTTCTGTTGCTAGCCAATTTGTACTCAATTGCTTCATCCTTATTACACAGGTGTTGTTGTAAACACACCAATTACTATTTTTGTTGCTTGAGTTACATGCTTTTCTGCTGCCTGTTTTATTTCTTGTCATGAATATGTGAACTGCAATGTAGCGTTATGCATGAATTGTAGTTGAAGTTGCCAGTTTGCTTGTATTTATTTCGTCTTAGGCGTTGTTGTAAACACACGAACATTAGTAATATGCTTTGTTCAGTTGCCTGTATTATTTCTTGTCATGAATATGTGAACTGGTATAATAGTGCTATGCATGAATTGTTGTTGAAGTTGCCAGCTTGTTTGCTTGTACTTGCTTCGTGTTGTTGTAAACAAACCAACTTTATGAATATGCTTTGTTCAGTTGCTTGTATTTATTTGAGTTTGCTTGTCATAATGTTACTCATTTTGTACCAACATGCTGCTATGTTGACTATCATTAGAATTATGGAAGCCATTTCTTAGTGATTCCTTTTATGCCTGAATGTTTTACTTGCTACTCTTATTATTTGTTGTTACTAAAATAAACCTAACTGCTCTTAGTCAGATCATAATTTTATAAACATATTTTTTAAATAATAATTAAACTATCTCTTTTAGAACTTTTAACTTTTAATATGATACATCTTTATATTTTAACTTATGAACCACTGTTTGCTGTATATATAAACCGGTGCCTTATTATGTATGTGAATGTTATACTATTAAAGAATTATAATTCGACATGTTGCATTTTATTGGGGTATGGTATGCAATCGGGCTGTTCAAAATGGGTGGAGTCCGAAGGACAGGACAGAAGTATCGAACAAACGCACGCGATTTCGATGGGAAATGCCATTGCACTTTATACATGACAGATTATAAGTATCTATCATGTGTTTCCGGTACGGATAGAAAAATCCGACCCGAGGGCACGCGCGTAAGCCGGTAACGAGGCTTGCCGAGTAACCGATCACGCAGAGTGCCGGAGGGTCGGATTTTTTTTATCCGGATAGGTAAAACATCATTGATATTTTTTCTTGCATACCTATAATTATGAATGTGTGGAAAATTTGACGTAGAAAACGCACTTTTGTACATTTCGCCAGAAAGCGCGTGCGACGTTGTGTACTGACGTCATAAAGCGCAGTAATTTTAAATCACTATCGACGTCAAATAGTTCCTTAAAATATCGCCCTTTTACGATAATTTATATTCAATTTTAACTAAAAGTATTGTATACTTATATCTTTGATTGCGCTTTATTGAAATTGCATAATGTACTTTTCACAAGCCATACAATAAAAGAAATAAGAAGTGGCGCGTTGTTGCGTTAATCTTACATGGGGGGTGTAATATGAGTTTTTCCAGCACCGGTCATATGACCGGAAACACACCGGTATGCAAGAAATAAAATGAAATTGATAAACAACAACCATCGTTAAGGAATGAAGTGTTAATGTAAATATCTAGCTTTAACTACCTACCTCTTTCAGAATTGCAACGTGATATTATATTGTGATATATATAATAATATATAATAATGTACTAATAATGTAACTATGTGCTAATATTATAACTATGTATGATGAAAAACTGCTTCAGAATATGTACAAGTCGGTGCTATAAGCTCTTTAGAGCTTATGTTGTCCTGTTACACAATCCGACTTTGTAAATAAAATTTACTTGACTTGACTTGACTTCACATGGGGTTTATTCTATATATATATACATATAGGCTTAAATAAACAAAAATAATTTGTTTCTGGCCCCTGTGCTTGAGTTTGTGCACAGTGAATACGCCGCTCGTGAAATACAACCTTTTCTCTTTTTGGGTGGTCCCACCAGTCCGTGAAGGTCACTGTGTATGAGCTTTCAAGTGACACCATTGAAATTATAGTTGTATTTAACCTACATCCGATTTAGTCCTTCCTGTCACATGTCACATGATCTCCAAGATGGCGCATACAGCACAGAAGGGTAAACTAATAGCTGTCATCGGTGATGAGGTGAGTAAAACTATGGTCAACGTTTGAAGCCCTGTCGTAGTTTCAAGGCAGATAAATATTGCCCAGAAAAAAAGAGAGCTCAATGTGTAGCTAACAATGTATGGCCGTCAACGAGTCTTGACGGTTTTATGATTATGGCAGACTCGAGACGTCCACAAAGCTCGCAGACGCAGGCGGGCGTTGTGCGAAGAAGTCTCCCGCCACACTTATGAGATTATGTCTGTTGAAATTTATGAAATTATGTCTGTTGAAAATTAAATTTCTACGAATACATTAAACCTTGGACTAATAACAAACTGAAAAGGACTGGAAACGAGCCGATATGGCTGAAAATGTTGTTCTGCGCATCTGCATTGCTCACCACCCTCAAATGATGAATCATGAAAATATAACATGCCGATGAAAATTTTTATGATTCATCCATATTTTTTCAGATTAAAGCTTTAAAGGTGCACTCTCACAGATTTACCGTTTTAACAACTTTTTAGCCTGATTTTTCATTGAAAAATTGACCTTACGACAGCGGCTTCTAAGCCATGTCCCCTGATATCAAGGGAGCGAACTCTGTCTATGTCCGTCAAACAAATGAGGAAGTAATGGCGTCTCGCGTCGTTTCGCTTTCCGATATTCCTGACAAATTATCATAAATGTGACATTACAATGCGAAAAAAATAGAAGTCAAAGGAATTTGTAACTGGCTGCTACATCGGAAGGCTGGATATATCTTTAGAAAATGACGATATCTAACATTTACGGGGTGAAATCTATCCAAGTTAGAGAAAATCGGATAGCCGCTATGTTGTCAATATTGACATCGATACAAAGGAAAAGCGTGTGTGTGACGCATACTGTAAATGCAAACAAGGGTAAGTTTAACTTTTAATAACACCGGTCCTTCTTACAGTATTGTTGAAACAAAGATTAAATCATCGCACAATATGAGTAAATCATAAACGGCCCGAATGGGGAACCCGGAAGTGACATTAAATAACAGTTACATGCCAGCTATACAGTATAACCTTGTATTCTATAGTATGAGCAGAAATGGTTTATTGGGGTTATGCATAAAAAGTTTCAGTTCTAAGCTATTGAACACTCTCCCTTATGAATAATAATGTAATAATTGACAAGTGACAATCGTTGGTGATACCAATCTGTAACTTTTGCATTGCTCAAACATTCACATGCTTTGATTTTTGTTCTTACAGAAATTGTGGAACATGTTCACACACTGGCTGTAAAAGTAGACCTGGGAGGAAAAGTGCCCCCCGGTGTGGGGCTCGAACTCACAACCACCAGAACACTAGCCCGGCACTCTAACCAACTAAGCTGACCGGGCAGCTGGTTCTAACCCACACACACTATCCTCCCCCCATTTACCGGTTAAGGCTGGTGGAGGGTCTACTGCTATTTACTGCTAGTTTGCTGTGTGATTTATATATTAGGTCTTAATTTAAAGAATGCCAAAATAAGCCGATTCTGAGACAAAAAGTGTCAAACTAGAATTCTGTGAGAGTGCAACTTTAAGAATACTGTTAATCGAGTGTGCATGTGATCCGGACTCTGAACATTGGATGAACTATCATTAAATATTGTAGATTTACGTAAATGGCCCAAAATATAAGAATAACAATGAAAATATGTACATGTTTGACTTGTTCTTTATTCATAATAATAGTCTTTACAGCACATGTTTGGCAGAATCAAGTTCTTATGAACATAATAATTGATTTAAATGTACAATGAAATAAATTGTTTTATACAGAAAATAAGACCGATCTGTTCTCGTTTTGTTTTGGTGGCTCAAATATTTATCTGAGTTTTGGAGGAGGCCTAGCTGGTGTGAGCTGGTCAAATACAGTAGCTGCTTGAGGGTCAGGGTTTTCTTGATTGGATTTCCCGTCGACAAAGTGCTGATATGAAAATAAGAAATCTATGAAATGTGTCGGAATGACAGCTACAAAAGCCATTGTTTACATAGGAACCATACGGATATGAGATTCGGAAGCATGCGATGGTTCGGACAAAAATTTAGTTGTACGATATTTCCTGATTTACTTTGAAAGCAAAGCAGTTTATAAAAACTACATAACGGTATCAACAAAAATACCTCTATCTTGAATGAAATCAATCGTGTCCATGTTGAACCTGATATTAAATGGCCATTAATGCCGATTTGACAACACAAGCCAAAGCATAAATGTACGATGTTTATAGTTTAAAAATAGTAACACTTATTTAGGTCATGCACGGACAATTTCAGTATTAAATAAATTTTGAGTGGATTGAAATAAGTAGTTTTGTTCAAAAAAATACTTTTGTACAGACGTATAGATGTTTCGCCTTTGAACGATCTTTCAAAATTTCCAAGTTCAGCTGTTGATGAGGTCTTCCACAGAGTCTGATTCAGCACTTGCATTTTTCTAAATAACTCGCTGGTTTCGAATACGGAACGAATTGGAAGCCATCTTTAGTCGGCCTGGCTACCTTGTATCCGAATTACAAGTGCCATGACAACACCTTTTTACCATAATACTTAAAAAGGCGAGGAATTGCCAGCGCATGTATATGACGGACTCTGGTCAGTTTGACGGACAAAATGGCGGATAGCAACACGGCTTATCAGTCCTACATTCTGATTGGCTGATAGGACCTGTCAATCAAATCCTGTCGTAAGGTCAATTACAGGTTATAGAATGGCTAAAAGTTATGGTCTAGGTCAAGGTCACTGTTGCTAAAAATAAAAATATGGTTAATACTGAATAACACAAGTAAGGGTTGACATAGTGTGACCAAACTTGGTATATAGGTTTAAGTTTATGCAGAGCTTTCATTGGATTGGCTTTTAGGCCCCCTAGTGTCAAGGTCACTGTTAATTAAAATAGATTACTGTTTAAGTTATGGTTGACATACTGTGACCAAACTTGATATGTAGGAAGAGTTTATGGAGGACTTCCATGGGGTTGTGTTAGGGGCCAAGCTCTGTAACAAACAATAGAAGAGAGCAGCTGAAACTGAATCTCCTCTGCCAATCATTAAAAATCCAGTTTTGTCACATTGCGATTCTTGTTCACTTTTTAATTTTGATTGTTTTATTGCTTTTGACAGGCACATACATAGTTTTTGGAATGCTTTGGTCGTTATAGGTTTGGTTAAGCCTGTCTCACACAGAACACGGTTGGGCACACGGTTCCAATACGGTATACTCGGTTATACACGGGTTGACTGGTATGAGTATTAAGCTCCAACCGTGCCTGGGCATGAGTTAGTACGATTTAGACTCAAATGTAGCACGAGTATGTACGAACAAAGCACGGATATACTCGGTCAAGCAAGGTTTGTCACGGTTTGAACACGATTTGCAAACGATTTTCATACGATTATTGTACGGTTCCAAGTACTGTCTGTTACGGCCTAGTACAATTAAACACGACTTTTATTCGATTAACTGGACATTTACAGGGTTTACATACGGTCCCACCGACTTTTGTTCGAATTATCACACATTCGTGTATGTTTTGATATAAATTGACTCGTTTTGATGGCTTGGCTTGATAAATTTTCGAACTTTCAACAGAGAAGTTATAAAAATGGCAGATGACAGAATAAGGGAATTAGAAATCATGATAAGACTGATAGACATTGAGATTATTTTGGCCAGAAGGCATGAGGGGAGACAAGAACAAGCCAACAGAAGGAGAAGAAGAAGGAGGCAAGTTTGGACAAGAGAATGGCTCAACAGAAGGGTCATGTTTGGTCAATATGATACTCTGTTACATGAACTAGAATCTTCTATGGTGGGGATTCTTTTGGGGACCTTCTTCTTTGGAGGCATTATGTAGCAAGTACTCTGTTGTTTCAAGGTGGCAGCAGGTAGTTGTGTTTTCTGTTGTGTTCGAGTGCTGTATGATCATACACGAGCTTTGTACAGACGTAGAGACCGTGTCTGGTCGTACTTGACCATGTATAATTCGTACTTGAACCGTATTGGTCATATGGCAATCGTATGAAACCGTATTGGTCGTATGGCGATCGTATAAAACCGTGTGTACACTCGTGTGAATCGTACAGTGATCGTGTGACATTCGAGTGTTAATCCGGGTGTTGGATGGACTTGGGAACGGTTTCACACGATTCCATACGATTTATATACGATATTGACACGGTTGAGGTCACTCGTGGAGTGGACTTCATGTGCAGTTGTATATACGGTCTCGTACGGTCTCACACGGTCTTGTACGATCGCTAATACGATCATACACGGACATTGCACCCGTGCCAGTTTTTTAAAAGTCTTAAAAATCATACACGGCTTTCACGGATACACTCGAATGGCCCAAGTGTAACTCGGATAAGGCCACGGTTGGTTTGGTTGTATGTACGGTTTACACGGGTGGCCAACCGTATAAGCCGTGTGTTCTGTGTGAGACAGGCTTTAAAACACTATTTTTAATGAAACTTTTTCAATGTGTTTGTTGGGTGAAGGTTTGAGAATCTAAATCATGAATGCATTACTTTTTAATATACATGTTTATGCGGTTATATCAAAGCATATTTGATATTTTTGGCGGTGATAGGCTGGAAGTGAGTAGACACTGGTTTCATCAAGTGTCAAATTGTTCACTTAAAGCAGGTGAGTTATTTCATAAAGTAATTGACACATCCATTGATTGTGTATACGTTTATGTATGTCTCACTTCTGTGCAACAAAATAAGTATAATTGTGCACATAAAACACCAACAGCACTGTTGCCCCTGAAAGAATTCCAAGGGACCATGCAAAACATATGACTGTACGGATACAATGCCTTCATTACAGGAGAGGTTTGTGCATTTCCATTAATGTATGGCTATCTTTATTCAAGAAGATCTTAAATGGGGTGTTTTTAACGAAATCATATTTACTGAATAAATGATACAAGGGATTCACTTAGGATTTTTTTGTATTGTTTTAGGCTCGGGTTGCATATTTATGATTGAAACGACATAGTTTAACTTGAGAATTCCACCATGGACTATTTTCTTACAAGACGCTTTGGATAGACACTCTGTCTGAGGCGCCAGAAGAAAATTAGTATTGTGAAGGCAGGTGTTGAAACGGGAGGTAAGGTAGACATACGAGCCCCCCTATCAGACACATTTCTAAAATATTTCCATCCACATATTGTTATACTTTCGCAATTAATCACAAATATTGAAATAATAAGTTTAAGGCCACTCCTTTTTTATTTTTTGGTTTACAAGAATTTTGGGGGAATATGTCCACCGGGCGGTCGAAAAAAAAAGGAAAAAAGTCACAAAGCATACTCTTAAAGGGTAAAAATCAGAGAAAAACATAAAAACATTGAAAATTTATATCATTTACATGACATTTTAAATTTTTAAACTGCTATTAATGCATGTTTTAATACACTCAAAGTTTCAAAGTTCTAATTAAACACACAGTTTAAATTTTACATACTGTGCATATAAAACATCAATGAAATTGACTATAAAACATGTTTACATGTATAAACTATACTTTTTATCAAAGATACATTGAATATCACTCAGCAAGACATTTGTTAAGCTTCAAGGGTATGCTAAAGCAAAAGTGAATGCAGAGCACTTAAAAACTGAACAATATTAAATTGAAAAAAAGAGAAGGCAATTTTACGCATTAAAATACAAAAAAATTTGCACTGTATTAAAACAATACATAATATTTTTTAAACATTGTTTCAGTTATTTCAATATTGGAAAATGCCAATAAAGTGAAATAATTACCAATTTTGTAAATAAGGAAGTAACATTTTATGAAGACATTTGAGCTTTAACATTGTGAAAGCAATTCCTGAAAAACTAAAAACCAAACTAGACCTAGATCTGAGTTTTAATAACCTTTACCATGGTGGGTCCTAGTTGTGTGTAGGAATGGTGTCACCATTACGTCATATGTACTTCCGTTGTGTGGTAAATTCTCAATAAAAAAAAAATGTTCTTCTGATTCATAGACATGTTTTCACATGCTCAATACGCTGTAAATCAAAACTATCATTATTCCTGAAACTTTTATACCTTAAGTATCTATTCTTGCTTGATTTATCATTTAGAGTAGAGATTAAAGCATAAACCGCTGCCCTATAGTCGAAAGGTCATTTTGGAAGATCTGTCATGGCGGACGGTGCAATTTTTAGAGTTTGTCTTTCAAGTGGAGTGATTTTTCTTAGGAATAACTTGACCCCCCCTTTTTTATTGGCTTAAAGCTTGTACTTTAAGAATATATGTGGTTATCATAGCCTGCATTCGCTCAAAGTGCCTTTAAATGTTGTCTAAAAATTATAATTTTACATTGAATTATATAGGGAATAACAATGGTGGTGTGTAACCTGTAACCCGATCCATGCTTCGTTCGGATATTTTCGGACCGGGATATTTACCATGGGATGTTCACCAAATCCATTTCAAATTCAAATCTTGCAGCAAATTACCACATCAGTACATAAAAATCACATAACAAAATAATAAATCAAGCATGTGACTTAACTTTATGTACCAATGATAGTAACAGAGAAATCCATAATTATGTATCGGATATTTTCATCTTCTCCCAATTCCGCCATTTTGTGTATACATGAGTTCACAGGGCATCTATACTTCATGCTTGTTTATTTTTACATTTTAAAGAGTATTCCTTGGTTACAACAACAAATCTCATTTACAGTGAAATATCAAGTTCATTACCAATTGAAATGGACTTATTCAAAATAGTTTTCCGTGTTGTTTTATCTAAATGTTTTGCACACAACTCCTGGCATTAGTATTAAAATGTCATTGAGACATGTGTTCAACTCTTTCATTGTTTTTACTCTACTATTAACCCAAACATGAATAAACATGTAATCTAGAATAAACACACGCTTTACATTAACTCAATAACAAGTATTTCCAAACCATTTTGTGATTTCAAATCCATAAACACCATCGACCGAACTTGTGAAACTAGGTCACCGGTGTCAACTTAGAAATTTTACTTTCTATTTCACCACTCACACTTAGTGCACTGTTATTTGATATTTAACCATAAAATGTTATAAAAAAAAATTCTCACACATAATTTACAGATATTTGTGTCTACTAATTCGTTGGCAGCCGCTGACAATTTTATTTTTTATCTATAAACAACAATATTTTCATGACCTAAATTGGCGGGTAATAACAACAATCACGTGACAGTTATTGTTTGTGTCGGCTGTTAAATTTGCCAATGTTTATTGCTATTGTTATTTTAACAACTCCTGCATATTTTAATTAATTATTTCATACAAAGAATGACTGCTATCGTCAATTCCGCCTTTGCCATCGGCGCTGCCATAACAGTTGACTGGCTCACATGCTATCACTATAAATTGGCAAATACGGCCACGGAACAACAAACCAGTCGAGATCTACTGCATTCGTACTCTTATCTGAGCGTTTTTCTTTCGTTTCGCACCAAAATCAATACGGTCGGGAAAATAATTTTGAAATAATAGTGAAAATCATTTTTTATTTTTTTGTACTTTTCGGTTTATTTTTTTGTACTTTTCGGAAAATTACACCCGCCGGTTTTGTAAACCAATTTATATAAAAGTAGTGGCCTAACCAGCTGTATTTTATTGAAATTCAGTACCATATTATACTGTGTATAGGACGCTTGCATAGATGGAATGCTGGCAAAAAATATGTTCACAATCGGGTAAAAAAACCTACATACAATAGATTGAACGCAGTGTAAAAATCAGCTGCTACCATATATTTTTTTATTGAATCGTTAAAATTACAATGGTTATTAAATAGTACAGCACATGCAACTATATTATTTTGGAAAATGTCAGTGTCATTATCAATATCTGCGATGCCTTTCAACTCTTCCACAGGTTTTAAAATTTTCATGCGCTTATGAACAGGCCATGTATTCAAATAAACAAACTGGTGTGAAGCATGCATCAGCTGTAAAGATGCCATCCTGAAAGCTGCTTCTTGAGCACTCATCCTGCGGTGTTTTAAAACGCATAGGCCAATCTTCATAAGTCTTGAATTATTGGGGATTGTAGGACTACTGTCTAGTACATCATGAATTAAAGTGCCAAGAGCATTTTTTAAATCGTCCGGTTCAGCTGCACCCTTTGCATTTTGAATGATTTGTATATCCATGTTTACCCTCCAGTGGTCAAGTATCACAGGATTGTAGTCATTTATGAAAGTACTAGCTGCATCCCTTCTGGTGACATAAAACTTCCCCTTGCTTTTTGAGTTAACATCTATGTTTCTAAGTAATCGTGTATTGGAACTACACTTCCTAGGGAAACCAAATCGGCATTGTACTGGTCTACTAGAACAGTAAGCAGAGTGATGATGTGTTTGCAACTTGTGAACCAAATAGTAAAACGCAGGGCCAGTATTTCTGTCAGGTAAAATGGATGACACACATTTATCAATAAATGCTGTGACCTGCTTAGCATTTGTTTCATTTATTACATGTGGAATATTTGAAACCCATAAAAACATATGAATGTGGGGACTGCCTCTATTTTGAAACTCTAACCTGGCAAAATAGTCAATTACATCCCCAAGAGGTTTCATTTTACCTAAAATGACATGTTTCAACAAAGCACGAAAACTCCTTTCAAAATGTGTGGCAGTTAGGACAAGGATCATTGCGCATAGATGTGAAAAATGACTTTCCAAATGCATCTGCGAAACTAATTCCATCCAAAGTCATACCCAACTCTGGCCAATGCAGGTCATCTCCTGAAAGTGTCATAAACAATGTAGGTGGTCCCTGAAACACGTAAAAGCTGCATGGAAGTCATACAACATGTTCTTAAAATATGCCACTGTTCTTTTTATTTTTTTCATGAACATGTAAGAGTTTTCTAGAATGGTGGACTTCATTTGCATTTCTTATGCGACTAGCACTGACAGGCTCAGAATTAATGCCATTGGAATGCATAATTTTCATGCATATGTTTACAGCTGATTTCAAGCTAGTGCAGTATGCAAGAGATATGTTATATCCTTTCTGAATCGAGTATCAATATTATACAAATGGGCATGAAAATACATAATAGGGTTAACCTTCACTGGCCTTTGAACATGGAAACCATTACAGCCGAATGGGAAAAGCCACGGAAATATCATTATTTCACCGGACTCAACCTGTAAAATATAAACTGGTGCTTGCAAATTTGGGCCTAAATTTACATGCTGCTCTCCAACAACAGATCTGACAACACAGTCACGAGAAAGATTGACAGGAATCAAGACATTCTCTTCAGAGTTATCAGAGACATTATGTTCACAGAAAGAATTCCAAGATGAGTCATTAGGTGAAAAAAATATGTCAACATCAGAATATAATGGATTATTTTGTTTTAGCCACAACAATGCTTTACGAATCTTACTTATAGATACTCGATGGCACCAATTTTCAGCAGTAATTGAACAGTTCTTTTCAAAACCAACCATGACATGAGACACATTTATAGAATTCAATGGTAACTTCGATATAATTTCATTAGTCTGTGCAGGAACATTCAACACCAAACCTTTCTCTGCATACGGGCCACCAGGCAATAAAATGACTGACATTAAGATATTGATTTTTGAAACCAAACGTTTCTCTAAATTTGTCAAACCAATAAGTTCCATAGGCATATCACCAGGGTTTAAACAATTGGAATTGTAAGAAATACCAGGCAGTTTATTTTTCACTGTGGAAGAATGGGATGTGCAGCAAAGATTACAAGGCAATTCCAACTTGATGTTGGCAAATCATTATGCGATAAATATCGAGCCTCGTTTATACTTTCGACTATGGTAGAATACAAAGCATTTCCCTCATTCAGTATACCGTCTACATTGACAGCCATTAATGAGGACATGTGGTTGTGTTTGTAACTAAAAAAGCCAATAATGCAACCAGAGCCATAGCGGTACATTGCATGCCATTGTATGGAGAAAACAAAGTTTGCCCTTGGTAAAAATGTCCTGAAACACCTCTTACCATAGTGAGTTTTCTTGCGTTTTCTTTCCCCGCAAAAAGATGGAGATCCTGAATCGTTGTGTCACGTGAAAAATATTGATACCCAATTGGCTCAATAAAGTCATGTTACAATATATAAAATACCCAATATGCTCAATTACGTCATGTGACAATATATATAATTGTTAACATTCCAGATAAACACGGACATAGCTGAACTAAGACGGTTTTATCAACTTTCTAGATCGTAGTTACTCGGTCGTCTCCGGCATGCGTAAATTATTTAGACTGGTACCTTGCATTATCACCGATAAAGTTATTGGTGTCGGGTCGATTCAGCCGAGATATCATTTCGGCCTGATCCTTTTTGGCCTTCTTTTATTCATTAATAAATGTTTGTTTTAAATCGTGTGAATTACGCTTTGAACTTTCATTTTATATCAGTTACAATGTAAATTTAAATTGTGTTAATTTCGTTATTGCGACTATTATATATATCATTTAAATTTAAAATAGTCAATTAATGTCATGTTAAGGCACTTATATTTGTTATCAAATGCATAATTTAAACATAATTATTCACAATATGTAAATGTAAACTGTAAATTCTCACATGCTTATTTACTACCAAAGCGTGTAAAATAACAAACTCATATGACCGGCGACTAGTCAATACAAAAACAGAGAGAATAACTTTTTTGAATTTCCTGTTTTAAACATTAGGCTTATTTGTTTTATATTACGTTTTTTTAAGTTTTACACGCATCAAAACGGTTATTGACGACAAATTTTAAGTAAAGTTGAATAAGAGTTGATATCATTAACAAATTTTCTTTTTGTTCATAACTAAAATTTATCCGTATACACTTCCCCATTGACAATTGCAAACATGTATTCCTATAGACACGGCCTTCAGGCCAAGTTTAATAAGAACTATTCTTATGTTGGTCACCATTTTGTAAATTTTGGAGAATTTTAAAAGCAACAGGCGTATAATTGTATGTAAATCCTACCAAATGTTATCAACCAAAACTGAACACAGGACCCTTGGTCTAACCCACTTTCTTCTGTGCAACCTTATACCAGTCTTCAAACTATCAGGATCATATACATCTGAAATAACATCCAACCTTTCGACATTTGAAAGCTGGCGGCGTTTATATGGGTTGAAACCCTTTTTGGAATAGTCTTGGAATGTTTGACAGCCTGTGGGTTTCAGCATGTTGACTATGACTGCTCAGTCAAAGTTCCACTTAAATGCATTCACATGAGGTTGTTCATAAATGGGTTGATGCTCTAGGCAAAATACCAGATCAGATACAAAGTCTACCCAATCTGAGGCTTTCAAAATGGTGACAAAGAAGGAGGGAAGGTAGAGTTCTTATGAGCAATGAATTCTTCAAGGTTTCTGTCACGTACTTGACATGAAACATACAGTTTATAAAAAGAGGGAATAATCCTGTTTAAGGTACCAATCTGCTGCTTTTCTTTTGATACCTGTTTGGGAGTTTGTCTACTGGAGAGAGGAAATTTGTTTTGTTTAATAGAACTACTCAGCAGTGTGTCAATCTTTTATAACCGCTCAGCTACAAATGAGTTGTACTGGCCCTTTGCAACCTGTTCGATGCCCTCACAGTTTCAGCAATTCTTGAATCTACAATATTCCTACTATCTAAGACCAAAAGATCTCCAGAGTGGTCATTTAATGGGCTTCCCATAATTGCAATGGTATCTGTCAATGAAAGAACATGTGTTGCAAACCTATTTTGAGCTAAGCTAATTGGTTCATGGTGGCGAATATCAGGACGTTTACTTTGCTCCTGTTTTAATTGATTGATGGGGGATTGAAGTTCTTGCACAACTCTTGCTAGTTCAGGGCCAGAAACCATCCAGCACAGCAGCTGATTGGCATTTTCAGTGAGCCCTACAACTCCACCATCACCTTTGATGAGTTTATTATTTTGTTCATGTGCACGGTCAAGTGCAATTTCCGAGAATGATCGCTGAGTTTTGTGAACAACAAACTTGCCTTGTGCAAACTGGGTGGCAACATCCAGGTTTTTTGGTTCAAGGACAACCATGTCACATATGTGCAAGGGCAGCCAACAAGCATAATTTGGATGGTCAAGAGCAAAAACACTGGGCAAGCAACACGAGAGCATCCTTGTACAACGCCAAACTACCTTTACGCAATGATTCCACAAGCAGCATGACAGTAATTCCAAACCTGAGTGTGATAGACCAAAACAGAAAGGACGTAGAAACACTTTCTGTTTGAGATCTCCAACTTTTCTCTGGTTTCCTGACAAATAGCGCCCAGTTTGTGCCATTTAGCCTTATGTTTTAGATGGGTTTCTGGCATGCCTTCACCACCATCTAACATTAACAAGCTTATATCAACTGACATTGGAAGGCATCTCAAATCATCAAACGTCATGTCTTCTACCAATGATATATAGCCAATGTTATTGTTCAACTGTAAAGTAGTTGGACTAGTAAGCCCTTCAGAAGTGTTGCTTTTGCACAAAATACATTTTGACCAATTAATTGGTTTGGCCATTGTCCGAAGCTTGAAAACATATGGACTAGAATTCAGCCATGTTTCTTGTGTTAGTATCTGTAAACTAAATGAAAACAAGTCTACATGATGTAGCACTACAAAAAAGTTGGTCGCTATATTTTGGGTTCATGTTGAAAAATCAAAAGATAGAATTTCTAAATACTGTATGTGGGTGGTTTTCAAAATAATGAGGCAAAAGTGTGACATAGGGGTTGAAAATTCAAACCCAGTTTTCATGATTGTCACCTATTTTACATGAAAGTAAATACCTCAAATTACACAGAAACAACTTTGGGAAAGTATCAGGAAATACAAATAAAAATATATTTTGACCTTAAATCCAAATGTTGCGAACATTTCTTACAGTATGGTTGATTTATAAAAGTGTCTTATGACAAGAACCTGGAATAAATCATATGCTTTTTCTGAATTATATAATTAGTAATTGGTACCTGTGTGTAGTCATGTGCATAATAACTCAGTTGTTTTAGAAAAATAAAAAAATCAACACATTTTGTCTAAATTTGAAACCAAAAATAAATTGTTACCTCACAAAGTTTTTGCTGTAATTAAAACAAGAGGGCCAAATGGCCCTGAATCGCTCACCTGTCATATATTGCACATTCTTCCATTATATACAAATATTGAAAACCTAAGCCTATGAACACGGGGCGTGGCCAATTTTGACCCCAGGGCTAAAGTTTGAACAATCTTAATAGTGGTCCGATAAACAATGCTTCATACCAAAATCTAAGGCCTTCGCCTTTTGGTTTCGGAGAAGAAGATTTTATAAGTTTTCATCATATACATATATAAGGAAATCCATGACCGCCCGGGTGGGGCCATTTTTTGACCCCAGGGGCAAAGATTGAACAATATTGGTACAAGTCAACTAGATGATATATCATGCCAAATATCTAAGCTCTTGTCACTACTTGATTTTACGTGTGTATCTATATATGTATATTTGTTATTAATTGTTGTATGTGGCCCATATTGAAAATTGGTATGTGTACTAAATATGTTATCCAGTTTAAATTAAGACGTTACTTGTCTTTGTGAGTTCGGAGAAGATTTTTTTAAGTTTTCACTATAACACATATAGAGAAAACCCATCAGCCCCGGGGTGTGGCCAATTTTGACCCCAGGTCCATAATTTGAACAAACTTTGTAGAGGTCCACTAGACGATGAATCATGCCAAATATCTAAGCTCTAAGCCACGTAAGTTCAGGAGATGATTTTTGAACTTTTCACTACAAACATATAGAGAAAACCCATGACCCTCCAAGGGGGCGGGGCCAATTTTGACCCCAAGGCCATAATTTGAACAATCTTTGTAGAGGTCCACTAGACGATGAATCATGCCAAATATCTAAGCTCTAGTCCAAGTAAGTTCAAAGGAGAAGATTTTTGAAGTTTTCACTATAAACATATAGAGAATACCCTAACCCCCTCGGGCGGGGCCAATTTTGACCCCAAGGCCATAATTTGAACAATCTTTGTAGAGGTCCACTAGACGATGAATCAAGCCAAATATCTAAGCTCTAAGCAACGTAAGTTCAGATGAGATTTTTGATTTTTTAAACAAATAGAGAAAACCCATGACCACCCAGGGGTGGGGCCAATTTTGCCCCCAGGGCCATAATTTGAACAATCTTTGTAGAGGTCCACTAGACGATGAATCATGCCAAATATCTAAGCTCTAGTCCAAGTAAGTTCAGAGGAGAAGATTTTTGAAGTTTTAACTATAAACATATCAAGTATACCCATGACCCCCCGGGGCGGGGCCAATTTTGACCCCAAGGCCATAATTTGAACAATCTTTGTAGAGGTCCACTAGACAATGAATCATGCCAAATATCTAAGCTCTAGTCCAAGTAAGTTAAGAGGAGAAGATTTTTGAAGTTTTAACTATAAACATATAGAGAAAACCCATGACCCCCCGGGGCGGGGCCAATTTTGACCCCAAGGCCATAATTTGAACAATGTTAGTAAAGGTCCACTAGACGATGAATCATGCCAAATATCTAAGCTCTAGTCCAAGTAAGTTAAGAGGAGAAGATTTTTGAAGTTTTAACTATAAACATATAGAGAAAACCCATGACCCCCCGGGGCGGGGCCAATTTTGACCCCAAGGCCATAATTTGAACAATGTTAGTAAAGGTCCACTAGACGATGAATCATGCCAAATATCTGAGCTCTAGTCCAAGTAAGTTCAGAGGAGAAGATTTTTGAAGTTTTAACTATAAACATATCAAGTATACCCATGATCCCCAGGGGCGGGGCCAATTTTGACCCCAAGGCCATAATTTGAACAATCTTTGTAGAGGTCCACTAGACAATGAATCATGCCAAATATCTAAGCTCTAGTCCAAGTAAGTTAAGAGGAGAAGATTTTTGAAGTTTTAACTATAAACATATAGAGAAAACCCATGACCCCCCGGGGCGGGGCCAATTTTGACCCCAAGGCCATAATTTGAACAATGTTAGTAAAGGTCCACTAGACGATGAATCATGCCAAATATCTAAGCTCTAGTCCAAGTAAGTTAAGAGGAGAAGATTTTTGAAGTTTTAACTATAAACATATAGAGAAAACCCATGACCCCCCGGGGCGGGGCCAATTTTGACCCCAAGGCCATAATTTGAACAATGTTAGTAAAGGTCCACTAGACGATGAATCATGCCAAATATCTGAGCTCTAGTCCAAGTAAGTTCAGAGGAGAAGATTTTTGAAGTTTTAACTATAAACATATCAAGTATACCCATGATCCCCAGGGGCGGGGCCAATTTTGACCCCAAGGCCATAATTTGAACAATCTTTGTAGAGGTCCACTAGACAATGAATCATGCCAAATATCTAAGCTCTAGTCCAAGTAAGTTAAGAGGAGAAGATTTTTGAAGTTTTAACTATAAACATATAGAGAAAACCCATGACCCCCCGGGGCGGGGCCAATTTTGACCCCAAGGCCATAATTTGAACAATGTTAGTAAAGGTCCACTAGACGATGAATCATGCCAAATATCTAAGCTCTAGTCCAAGTAAGTTCAGAGGAGAAGATTTTTGAAGTTTTAACTATAAACATATAGAGAATACCCATGACCCCCCGGGGCGGGGCCAATTTTGACCCCAAGGCCATAATTTGAACAATCTTAGTAAAGGTCCACTAGACGATAAATCATGCCATATATCTGAGCTCTAGTCCAAGTAAGTTCAGAGGAGAAGATTTTTGAAGTTTTAACTATAAACATATCAAGTATACCCATGATCCCCAGGGGCGGGGCCAATTTTGACCCCAAGGCCATAATTTGAACAATCTTTGTAGAGGTCCACTAGACAATGAATCATGCCAAATATCTAAGCTCTAGTCCAAGTAAGTTAAGAGGAGAAGATTTTTGAAGTTTTAACTATAAACATATAGAGAAAACCCATGACCCCCCGGGGCGGGGCCAATTTTGACCCCAAGGCCATAATTTGAACAATGTTAGTAAAGGTCCACTAGACGATGAATCATGCCAAATATCTAAGCTCTAGTCCAAGTAAGTTCAGAGGAGAAGATTTTTGAAGTTTTAACTATAAACATATAGAGCATACCCATTACCCCCCGGATCGGGGCCAATTTTGACCCCAGGGCCATAATTTGAACAAACTTTGTAGAGGTCCACTAGACGATGAATCATGACAAATATCTAAGCTCTAGGCCAAGTAAGTTTAGAGGAGAAGATTTTTTAAGTTTTCACTATAAACATATAAAGAACACCCATGACCCCCCGGGGCGGGGCCAATTTTGACCCAAGGGCCATAATTTGAACAATCTTGGTAGAGGACCATTTGGTGATCCTACCTACCATATATCAACGGCCTAAGCCTTGTGGTTTGGGAGAAGAAGATTTTTAGTTTTTCCTTTCCGTTGCCATGGCAACCAGAGTTCTGCATGGAATTCAATTCTTTGAACAATTTTCAAAGGGGACCACCCAAGGAACATTCCTGTGAAGTTTGGATGAAATTGGCTATTACTTTATGAGGAGATGTCGTTTAAAGTTAAAGTTTACAGACGGACGCCGGACAAATTGTGATCACAAAAGCTCACCTTGTCACTGTGTGACAGGTGAGCTAACAAGACTAATAATTTGCTTGCATTATTCATTGTAAGCAGCTTTTTTTTTAAATCAGTTTTGCTTGATTTTTCCCCCAAGATATAACTGAATGGTTTAGTTATTAAACCTTTGATCACCAATAAGAAAGAAGAAACTGGGAAAATGTCAGGCTATCAGACAATAATGGAACATTCAGGTTAACACAGATTTGCTAAAGGATAAAACCTTCATCCTGCCATAAAAAAATGTCTGATGCAGAAATCACGCCAGGATGTTACACTTCATGTTGACCTAGTGACCTAGTTATTGACTGCGGATGACCCAATATCGAACTTGACCTAGATTTTATAGAGATGATCATTCTGGCCAAGTTGCATTGAGATTAGGCTAAAATTGTGACCTCTAATGTGTTCACAAGGTATTTCTACTAATTGACCTACTGACCTAGTTTTTGACCCCAGATGACCCAATATCGAACTTGACCTAGATTTCATAGAGATGATCAGTCTGACCAAGTTTCATAAAGATTAGGTCAAAATTGTGACCTCTGTTGTGTTCACAAGGTTTTTCTAATAATTGACCTAGTGACCTAGTTATTATCTGCGGATGACCCAATATCGAACTTGACCTAGATTTTATAGAGATGATTATTCTGACCAACTTGCATTGAGATTAGGCTAAAATTGTGACCTCTATTGTGTTCACAAGGTTTTTGTACTAATTGACCTAGTGACCTAGTTGTTGACCGCGGATGACCCAATATCGAACTTGACCTATATTTTATAGAGATGATCATTCTGACCAAGTTGCATTGAGATTAGGCTAAAATTGTGACCTCTATTGTGTTCACAAGGTTTTTCTACTAATTGACCTAGTGACCTAGTTTTTGACCTGGGTTGACCCAATATGGAACTTGACCTAGCTTATGTTAAGATGATCATTCTGACCAAGTTTCATTAAGATAAGGCTAAAATTGTGACCTCTATTTTGTTCACAAGGTTTTTCTAATAATTGACCTAGTGACCTAGTTATTGACTGCGTATGACCCAATATCGAACTTGACCCAGATTTTATAGAGATGATCATTCTGACCAAGTTGCATTAAGATTAGCCTAAAATTGGGACCTCTATTGTGTTCACAAGGTTTTTGTACTAATTGACCTAGTGACCTAGTTATTGACCGCGGATGACCCAATATCGAACTTGACCTAGATTTTATAGAGATGATCATTCTGACCAAGTTGCATTGAGATTAGGCTAAAATTGTGACCTCTATTGTGTTCACAAGGTTTTTGTACTAATTGACCTAGTGACCTAGTTATTGACCGTGAATGACCAAATATCAAACTTGACCTACATTTTACAGCGATGATCATTCTGACCAATTTGCATTGAGATTAGGCTAAAATTGTGACCTCTATTGTGTTCACAAGGTTTTTCTACTAATTGACCTAGTGACCTAGTTATTGACCGCGGATGACCCAATATCGAACTTGACCTAGATTTTATAGAGATTATCATTCTGACCAAGTTGCATTGAGATTAGGCTAAAATTGTGACCTCTAATGTGTTCACAAGGTATTTCTACTAATTGACCTACTGACCTAGTTTTTGACCCCAGATGACCCAATATCGAACTTGACCTAGATTTCATAGAGATGATCAGTCTGACCAAGTTTCATAAAGATTAGGTCAAAATTGTGACCTCTGTTGTGTTCACAAGGTTTTTCTTATAATTGACCTAGTGACCTAGTTATTGACTGCGGATGACCCAATATCGAAGTTGACCTAGATTTTATAGAGATGATTATTCTGACCAAGTTGCATTGAGATTAGGCTAAAATTGTGACCTCTATTGTGTTCACAAGGTTTTTGTACTAATTGACCTAGTTGTTGACCGCGGATGACCCAATATCGAACTTGACCTACATTTTATAGAGATGATCATTCTGACCAAGTTGCATTGAGATTAGGCTAAAATTGTGACCTCTATTGTGTTCACAAGGTTTTTCTACTAATTGACCTAGTGACCTAGTTTTTGACCCCAGATGACCCAATATCGAACTTGACCGGACGGACGGACGAAGAGTGATCACAAAAGCTCACCTTGTCACTACGTGACAGGTGAGCTAAAAAGAATCAAATAAGAAAAAAATCTACATTAACCTCACCTTATGCATCTTTAAAGACCACATACGAAATTTCAAGAATGTATTGTACAATGTAACTTACAATTGCCAAATTTTTCATTTCAAAATTGAACTATTTTTCGGTGCACAGGGGACACATATTGAAGGCCAATATAATATGCATTATTATTCACTTTCATGTTAATAAAATAATGATTTGTGATCAACTTAAGACATTTCTGTGTATATGATAGAGTGTATTCCTCAAAATTTCTTCAGTATCACATTTTTCACAACAATTTCCTCAAAATTCAACAGCATGTAATGATGCAAATGGAAAATAGTGGCTAAGAGAACAACTTACAGCAAACAATCACATATATAACATTTATTACTTCATATTGAGTCTAAAAATAAGAAAATATCATCAATGGTAATATAAAGTACTAGAATTCATACATGTTTAATACTTTGTTAAATAATGGAAAGGGTGCATGTAGGGAACAAATCATAATGCAAGTAATATTTTTTAATTATGTAATTATTTTTGTAACTTAACTTTTCCTGGTAAAAATTTTTACAATAAGAGGAACTGTACTTTCAGTAAAGCTTGAAACAATACTGTAAATGTTTGAAAGATTATATTAGAACCTACAAAACTAAATTTCTAAACAATGGAATAAAATATGTCCACAGAGTGGAATAAAGATTTTGGTCCCAATGTACCTGTTACCATTAAACACTTATGTGAACATGTCTAAATTTAATTCACATGTCTAAATTTAAAAGATGCCTCTTTGCCTTTGGCATCCTACTCATTAGAATAGTATCTTTTTTATTAAGCCTAAAAAAAAATATGTTTGTTTCGGGTAACCCGACCCTACCTATAAAAATGTGCCGACCCTAACTATTTTTTTCCGTTTCTGAGCAAAAAAATATTCGTTAGCGAATAGAGAGTTACGAAGGGCGGATAAATGCAGATTTTAATCAGAATTATTGTTTATATGATAAAACAAAGTCAGGCAATGACAGTAATGTAGGAAAGACTGCCATGTGCAAGAAAACACTCTGAACTTACGACAGATTTTGAAAAAAAATAAAAAAATAAATCCCTACCTACCCTACCCTAGAAATTTTGGGAAGGTTACCTGAAACAAACAATTATTATCCCCCGCCTATGAAATAGGGAGGGGGATATTGAAATGGTGTTTCCTAAGTATTCTTAAGAATATCCTAAGAAATCTTAGGATTTAATTCTTAGAATTTCCAATCTTTTCCTATCTATTCCTAGGAATAAAGAGTTGGAATACTTTGGAAAACATGGGCGGTATTGGCCCCAAAATCCAATGTTTTCCTAAGTATTCCGAACCGAACCTGGATGCAAAATTCCTATCTTTTCCTATGTATTCCTAGATGGAAAACATTGGAAAGCTTTGGATTTTTACCCATTGGAGTCAAATTGGAAAACATAGGATTTGTTAGGAGTTCTCAAGAATTCTTAGGTTTTCTTATCATTTTATATCGACCAAATTCTTAAGTAATCCAATGTTTTTCTGAGTTGGAATACTTTGGAAAACATGGGCGGTATTGGCCCCACAATGCATTG